>NC_057807.1:144983089-145212051 GCF_018294505.1 Triticum aestivum
TGCTGTGGAGGGGCCTGGTAGATATTGTATTGGGGCTGTGGTGCAGAAGCTTGGCCTTGCACAGGAGTTTGCTGTACCAAGATTGTCTGGGGCTGCTGTGCTGCTGTGGTGACCATTGGCGGCATTGGTACGAAGGCAGCAGCATTCGCAACGCTTGGGACCTGTGAGGATTGTTCAACTTTCATCCTTTTATCTGAGCGTATCTCAGATGAATTTTCTGCAGCAAACTTGGAAAGTGCAGATTGGAGTATCTGCTGAGAGTTTGATGATGATGCAATCTTGTCCGCGAGGATAGCAGCAGCTGTCTTCTGCTGGCCCTTTACTTGCCCATTAGAGAGTGAATTTCCTGGCTCTACTGATGATGCTAGCTTGGAAGATGGAATGATTGGCTCATTGTTGAGCCTCCGTTGCATGTTGGCTGTTTCTTCTACCATTGCTTCAGCCAACTGTCAACAGAAACATCAAAATGGTATTATTCATAGATGTTACAGATAAGCTACAAGTATCAACCCTGGTTTTGGGATGTTTGGGAAACATTACCTGCAACTGAGTGCGGACCTTCTCCAGCTCCGATTCCTGAATAACATTAAAAATAAGATTATACAGATCCAAGATAAAGTTGAAAGCCATGGACAAATTATCAACCCATGTACATGAAAAAGCTTAAAATGCATTACTATTTTACTGATAAAACAGTAATTCTGACCTGTTCCTGCAATGCCTCTTTCAATTCAGACACAACAGCTGCTCTATTTTCTTCAACTGCTTTGAGCTTTTCGATGCATTTTTTCATGGTAGCCTCCTCATCCTTCAATTTTGTGCAAAGAGTCTCACGACGAGGATCCTCAGCTACAGAGAGAAAGAGAGAATAACATCACAAAAAATGCCAAGACAGCCACGATGGAGAACTCCTGTTAACAAAAAGTACCTTCGCTACAGGCACTGTCAACATCCTTCTCCATCTTTCCAACATGACGCATAGATGTCTTGCAGTTTTCAAGGTCAGCATCTTCATCTGCTTGTTCACTGAGAACAGTGTGCAACGCAGATACAATTCTCTCCGCAGTTCCTCCAACGCCTAATCTCTGAAAAGACAACAACAAAACTTGAATAATTTCTACCCAAAATCCACCAGCGAAATATAGAATGTATCAAACAGGGAGAAAATCTTACCAGTTTTACAGAACGTGAATCTCTTTTGACAATCTTGATGGATGAACTGTGAGAGCGCTTTTTGGTCATATCTAATACAGGAAGGGGGGCAGTTCCAAGCATCACATCCTTGATGCCCCCGGCACGTGAACCAAAAACTCTCCTTTCTTGCCATATATCAACCTAGAACACAATGGTGCAGTTTTAAGTAGCACATTATGATTATCTTCTAACAACATATAGCAACCAGATTTAACCAACTATAAGTACAGATATATGATACTCACCAGCCTAGAGACCGTTTTCTTCCCACGATCGTCACCCTTTTCAGCTACATCTTTAAGCGTGGTTGGGAGGACCTTCCAGAATTCTTCTACAAACTCGGTGCCATTGCGCTTACTGTTCTGTAGGATGTCATTAGCCAGATAAAGGAAAGGGACCTTCTGTTCATTTCCAGAATTATGGAACTGCTTGGCCCATGTTTGGACAATTAGCTCTGCATCCTTCCGGTGGTAAATGCACCAATGCGACAGCGCTAATGGCCACAGGGGAAAAGTCAAGGCAACAACAAGATCATGGTAAGAAATGTTAAGACAGACAAAACTACCGATTTATGCTCCTGATTCCTGAATACATATCACGATATTAGGTCAAAGAGTACCGTTTTTAAGTAGGCTCTAGTGCTTTACCATAAGCAGTAACATCCAGAGAGCTCCCGTGAAGTAAGAACATAAAAAGGGCAGAAAACGGACACAAGAATTTGCAATTTTTAGAAGCCACAAAATGCCTTCTCGCCCACTTCGTGCTTATTCCCGTTCAAGGATATATCCTTTCGAATAAGTTAGTGGATATACATAGACATAGCATGGGCGCAAGAACTAAGGTGGACAAATCAAGAAAAAGGGGCGTTCTTTCTGCAGAAAGTTGAATATTCAGCGCAGAAAATTTGCAACTCGACACTAAACTTCAGAATCACCAAACAGATCTCTCGAGCGATTTGGGCGACAAAATCAAATCAAGGATACTTTCGATGCACTGCTGCGTGTTGTTGAGCTTGGCGAGCTTGTCGGCGAGTATCTCCTCGCTGAACGCGCTGCTCATGGCGCCTGCCGTCCGACCCTCGGGTCGTCGCTACGGCGTGGATTTTTAGGCTGTGAGGGAGGTCGCTGGCTGACTGCTAGTAGGAGAGGGAGCGTGGAGACCGCGGCGGCGACAGCGGAGACATCGGCCGCCGAAATCTCTACGGGTGGGTTAGATGTGGATTGGATCGCGAGGTCTAGCCGGCTAGGGTTTGGACTTTGGGAGGGAGGGAGGGAGGGAGGTAAAAAAGAGGAGTGTCACTCGAATCGGTTCGGGCGCTTCGCTGCCTCGCCGCCGGGCTGCTGCTCGGTCGTTCTCTTACTGAGTTGTTTATATTTTCGTTTCAGTCAAATCTGCTCTCTATCCCAACCGTCCGATTTCAATCCAGCGCCCGTTGTTGTTCTTCCTCCTCCTAAACCACACTCTTTTCTTTCGCGCCTAACTCGCATCCGAACAAGTCAAGTTTCTTCTTCCCCTCCGGCGAGGCCCTGGCGAGCCCTCGCTAACGATGTTGTACTTGCCCGTGGCGTCCAGTCTCGAGCTCGACGAGTATCTAATCCGAGCGGCGACCAAAAAGAAAAGCCCCCCCCCCCCCACACACACACACCCGAATTGGCGAACCCTAATCCTCCCCTCTGACGGCAATGTGTGGCCGGACGCAGTGCCCCCGACTCGAGCTTGGGGATGGTTTATCTCCTCTTTGGACAAAATGGACCAAATCGGGGGAAAATAAACGCCTAAAAAATAGCTACTTCAAAGAGTTTTAGAGCCCACAATCATCACACGTGGAAAGTACTAAAAATTAGGTATTACATGATACCTGCTTTGAAACAACAGTACAAATTATATTATACTCATTTTGTCAACATGTAGTGAAGCAACATGGGCAAGTATCAACCAAAGTAAAGATGTATATCCAACGAAAAACAAGGCACTTTTAGTTAGTAACGTATTCTCATTTCGGTACATATTTTTTGTCGTATATGTATTTTTTATCGCTGAGTAGATTGGGCTTACATTTGAGGCCATGACAATGTACCTAATTGCAATACAGTGGATGTATGACAATGAGGCGTCACCTCATGTTATCAGATGGACATGTGGCATGAGTTTTACCCAAGTTTGAGATCACATGTAGCCAATAATAACCTTACTTCTGCTTATATGTGATTATATCACAGACGTATTTTTGCAATGGTGTGTACAATGGCGTGTTTGGCAAGTTGAGGATTAAGTCGTTGAAGATGGGGGTGTAGACGACATGATCACGAATGACCTAATCGGCTAATCTAGGGTTTTGGGAGGGGTTGAAAGTGTTGGGGAACATAATAATTTCAAAAAAATTCCTACGCACACGCAAGATCATGGTGATGGCATAGCAACGAGAGGGGAGAGTATTGTCCACGTACCCTCGTAGACCGTAAGCGGAAGCGTTAGCACAACACGGTTGATGTAGTCGTACGTCTTCACGATCCGACCGATCCAAGCACCGAACGTACGGCACCTCCGAGTTCAGCACACGTTCAGCTCGATGACGATCTCCGGGCTCCGATCCAGCAAAGCTCCGGAGATGAGTTCTGTCAGCACGACGGCGTGGTGACGATGATGATGTTCTACCGGCGCAGGGCTTCGCCTAAACTCCACGACGATATGACCGAGGTGGAATATGGTGGAGGGGGGCACCGCACACGGCTAAGGAACGATCCGTAGATCAACTTGTGTGTCATGGGGTGCCCCCCTGCCCCCGTATATAAAGGATCAAGGGGGAGGGGGCGGCCGGCCAAGGGAGGGCGCGCCAGGGAGGAGTCCTACTCCCACCGGGAGTAGGATTCCCTCCGTTCCTAGTCCAACTAGGAGACCTTCCATGTAGTAGGAGTAGGAGAGAAGGAAAGGGAAGAGAGAAGGGAAGGAAGGAGGGGGTGCGGCCCCTCCCCTGTCACGCCCAATATGCGACCCTATCCAAAAGGAACTCGAAGGTCCCACTAAGGATAGACCCGCATATTGGAACGCTTTTGCAAGGTGGATATCATTACATCAACATTACATAATAGATGGGGATACATACATAAGGCATACAATGCCACACGAATACAACATCACATCATACAAGAACAACATCCGACTACGGATGAATCATAAACAGAAACTCAAACAATATCCACCCTGCTAGCCCAGGCTGCCGACCTGGAACCTATCCCCTGATCGAAGAAGAAGCAGAAGAAGAACTCAACGCAAGCAAGCATCGCTCTCACGTCAAGATCATCGCAACCTGTACCTGCAACTATTGTTGTAGTAATCTGTGAGCCACGAGGACTCAGCAATCCCATTACCATGGGTATCAAGACTAGCAAAGCTTAAAGGGAATGGAAGGGGTAAAGTGGTGAGGCTGCAGCAGCGGCTAAACATGATATGGTGGCTAACATACGCAAATAAGAGCGAGAAGAGAAGCAAAGGAACGGTCGTCAACTAGTAATGATCAAGAAGTGATCCTGAACACCTACTTACGTCAATCATAACCCAGAAATCGTGTTCACTTCCCGGACTCCGCCGAGAAGAGACCATCACGGCTACACACACGGTTGATGCGTTTTAATTCGGATCTGGTGTCAAGTTATCTACAACCGGACATTAACAAATTCCCATCTGCCAATAACCGCAGGCACGGCTTTCGAAAGATTATACCCTGCAGGGGTGTCCCAACTTAGCCCATGACAAGCTCTCGCGATCAACGAAGGAATAGACCTTCTCCCAGGAAGACCCGATCAGACTCGGAATCCCGGTTTACAAGACATTTCGACAATGGTAAAACAAGACCAGCAAGACCTCCCGGCGTGCCGACATCCTGATAGTAGCCGCGCGTATCTCGTCTCAGGCCACGACCGGATGAGCAGTACGTACAACTAGAACCAGCCCTCAAGTTTCCCCGAGGTGGCGCTGCAAGTGGCTCTATTTCGGACCAACACTTAGACAAGCACTGGCCCGGGGGGGCTATAATAAAGATGACCCTCGAGAGAGCGACTCCCAAGGGAAAAGTAGGTGGTGGTGAGGCAAATGGTAAACGTCAATGTTGGGCCTTGCTGGAGGAGTTTTATTCAAAGCGAACTGTCAAGGGGGTCCCATAAATCACCCGACCGCGTAAGGAACGCAAAATCCGGGAACATAACACCGGTATGACGGAAACTAGGGCGGCAAGAGTGGAACAAAACACCAGGCAAAAGGCCGAGCCTTCCACCCTTTACCAAGTATATAGATGCATTAATAATATAAGAGATATTGTGATATCCCAACCAAAATCCTGTCCACCATGGAGAAATCTTCAACTTCACCTGCAACTAGCAACGCTATAAGAGGGGCTGAGCAAAAGCGGTAACATAGCCAATCAACGGTTTGCATAGGAGAGGTGTCAAAGGTTAGAGGTTCATGGCAATATGGGATGGCTTGATGAACAAGTGATAGGTATCGCAGCATAGCAATATAACGAAGCAACTAGCATAGCAATGATAGTAGTGAGATCCAGGGTAGCGGTCATCTTGCCTGAAATCCCGCAAGGAAGAAGAACGAGTCCATGAAGAAGATGAACGGATGAAGCCGAACCAACCGTAGACGAACGAATCCTCACGATCGCAACGAAACAGGAACTATCGAAAAGAAGCACACAACAAGGTAAACACACCACACATGAACAAGACATGATACACAACCAAACATGATGCATGACGAAGCTACATGAAGCTACTCATGGCAAGAGATGATGCAAACAAGAGCAACATATCAAGACGAGTTTAAATGAGGCCGGGAACAACATATAACAAATCCGGTAAGTCCTCATATGCAAATTTCGAAATGGGTCCAGATCTGAATAAACCTTATGTTCAAGTTGTTAAACAGCAAGTTAAGATGCACCAAGATGATCTACACGAGATTCTAGTCAAGTTACATATAAAGTTCATTAGATCCGGAGCTACGGCCTAGAAGATATGAGCAAAACAAGATCAACATGGCATTGATGCAAAATGCACCCAAACATCAAGCAAACACCTCAAAACAAGGATGCAGCATGATAATATGAAGCTACATGCAAAAACAAGCAAGTTTCATATAGAGCACACTCAAAACGGAGCAACGGTTCAACACACACACACTATACAAGTCATAGCAACAATCTGTCCATAACAGCAAGTAGGCATGTTACAAGCATCAAAACAACAAGCTACAGGACCTCAACATAATAAAAAAAGGCATGGGCATGATGTACAGGTAAAGCATAACAAAACATGAACACTGAGCTATCTCCAGAAATCACTAGATCATGCTCAAACACTTATGGTAAGATTGCAAATAATAACAGTTCAGACTTTAGCAGAAATAACATCAGGTTGCAATGTTCAGAGCTATCAAACAACATGTTACAGGAACTTATCATGGCAAACAAAGGCATGGCATGAATCTACTCAAAGCATAGATCAAAAGACCCTTACTGACCATGAGCCAAAAAGGATCAGAAGATATGATGGCACCCATGTAAACATGGCAAGTTGTATTACAGATTCAAACATGGCAGGAACAACAATAAGTAGGCATGTTGGTGAGCTTGTGCAACTCAATACAGAGCAATACATGGCATGGCAAGGCAACCAACAGTAAGAATACATGTTTATGAAGCTAAGCATGGCAATAGCAAGTTCATGGGGTGCATGGAACACTAGCAAAACACATGGGAACAAGTGAACTTAATGTTAACAGGCTGACAGCAACATTATTTAGCAACTTTGGAGCAAGATTACAATAAGCTACAGCAAGCTATAAATGCACTCAGGGGCATGAATGGATAGAGCATGATATGTAGAACAAAACATGTTTATAGAGCATCTTCAGATTATGTATAGAATGATTAGTAGCAGCATGTTTATATAGCATCACGAAATAACAGATTCAGCCTAGCAAAACAGCAACAAGACCCCTACTTAACAAGTCATTGCATGACAAGATAAGCATAGCATCATCAATAAGACATGTTTGTGTAACCAATCAAGGCAAGAACAAGTCCATAGCATGCAAGGATCAACTATAGCAAGCTTGGCCAAATTGAATAACACGTAAACAATCTGCCAGGAAACATTTTGAAGCAAAAGTAGAGCACTCAAATGACATGCTAGACTACTCCATAATTGCAAACAAGGGCATGAATGGATAGACAATAACCATATGTTCAAAACACCCTTACTTAAGTATCTCAAAATATGCATGGATCTCTCTGTAGCATCAAGTTTACATGGCATCAAAATAACAGCAGAACAGGGACTAAAATCAGCAATATCACGAAGCCTAGTTTGCATGCTTGTGCTAGTCACCACATTGATCACAAAAATACATGGCATATACCCCTGGAAAGATGGCATGACATAGATCAAAACACATGAAGACATCAACCTCATAGGATGCACACATCAATCATGGCAAAAATGACAAATGAGCAAGTTATAACAGTTTCAGCAGATTAACATCACTTAGCACTCTTACAATGATGATTCAGGCATCAAGATGAACTCAAATCAAAATGATGCAATGGAATGAAATGAAGTACTCGTCGAGGCGAACAATTTGACATATTACACGCATGAAACGGAGCTACGGATGCAGAGATATAGCATGATGAACATGGCATGATAATGTCAAATCTCAGGGACTTAGGGAAAACGGGGTCAACCTCCAGTTTGCACGGTTTTCGAGGATGGCCGGGGTTCTCGCCGGAGTAACTGCCGGAGAGGACGGGGAAGATGTCGGGGAGGCGGATCCGTGGCCGGGGAGACCTCCTCCGGCGGATCTCGCCGGATCCGGCGCGGGGCGGCGAGGAGGCGCGGGGCCGGGGCTCCCGGAGCGCGGGACGGAGGAGCAGAGCCGGGGGGCGGCCGAAGTGGCGCCGGTCGGGGGCGGCCGGGGCGCCAGGCGCCGGGGCCGGCGCGGGAGGCGGCAGGCGGCGGAGGAGCCCGGCGGCGGCGGGGCCGGCTCGGGGCAGGCCGACCTCGGGAGGAACCGACGGCGCAGGACGAGGTGCCACGGAGGGAGCCGGCGGGGCTCGGGGGCCGGCCGGAGGGGCGCGGCGGCGGGGCTCCCAGCGCGGCGGCGCGGCGCACGGTCGGAGGCGAGGCACGGCCCGCGGCGGTGGCGCTCGGGCCCGAGGCGGCCCGGGGCGGGCTCGCGATGGGCCGAGCGGGCCCGCGGCGGCGCGGTGGAGAGAGGAGGGCGCGGGGCGGGTGAGGTGGCGGCGGCTGGTTGGCTGCGGGCGGCGGCGGGGCGACATGGCAGCGCCGGATTGGCCGGGATGACGTGTCCGGCGGACATGTCCGGCGCGGATGGACATGTTCGGCGGCGCGAGGAGGACGAAGCTAGGGTTTCGGGGGGATTAGACCGCGAATTTTGGGGGAGGGGCTATATTTATAGGTAGAGGGAGCTAGGAGAGTCCAAATGAGGTGCGGTTTTCGCCCACACGATCGTGATCGAACGACCGAGAGCATGGAGGGGAGTTAGGTAGGTTTTGGGCCACTTCGGAAGGGGTTTTGGGCTGCAACTCAAAGAGGGCTTTGCGGTTACCCGGTTAACCGTTGGAGTATCAAACGACCTCCAAATGACACGAAACTTGACAGGCGGTCTACTGGTGCTATACCAAGGCCTCTTGGCAAACCTCGGTCCATTCCGAGAACATTTAGTAGCCACTCACGAAAAGAGAGAAGAGGGAGACGCCGGGGGACATAGGAGCGCCGGATTGCAAAAAGGACAACGGTGAAAAAGCTCGGATGCATGAGACGAACATGTATGCAAAATGAAATGCACATGATGACATGATATGAAATGCATATGATGACATGGCAAAGTGCAACACGCAAGCAAATGACATGGCAACAACGACGAATAACTGGCAGACACCTGGCGCATCGAATCCGGGGTGTTACATCCCCCTAGTCCAATTTGGACTAGGCCTTGGGGGGGCGCGCGGCCTGCCCTAGGCAGCCCCTCTCTCTTTCCCGTATGGCCCAATAAGGCCCAATACTTCTCCCGGCGAATTCCCGTAACTCTCCGGTACTCCGAAAAATACCCGAATCACTCGGAACCTTTCCGAAGTCCGAATATAGTCGTCCAATATATCGATCTTTACGTCTCGACCATTTTGAGACTCCTCGTCATGTCCTCGATCTTATCCGGGACTCCGAACTCCTTCGGTACATCAAAACTCATAAACTCATAATAAAACTGTCATCGAAACCTTAAGCGTGCGGACCCTACGGGTTCGAGAACTATGTAGACATGACCGAAACACGTTTTTGGTCAATAGCCAATAGCAGGACCTGGATGCCCATATTGGCTCCCACATATTCTACGAAGATCTTTATCGGTTAAACCGCATAACAACATACATTGTTCCCTTTGTCATCGGTATGTTACTTGCCCGAGATTCGACCGACGGTATCTCAATACCTAGTTCAATCTCGTTACCGGCAAGTCTCTTTACTCATTACGTAATGCATCATTCCGTAACTAACTCATTAGCTACATTGCTTGCAAGGCTTATAGTGATGTGCATTATCGAGAGGGCCCAGAGATACCTCTCCGACAATCGGAGTGACAAAACCTAATCTCGAAATACGCCAACCCAACATGTACCTTCGGAGACACATGTAGTACTCCTTTATAATCACTCAGTTACGTTGTGACGTTTGGTAGCACCCAAAGTGTTCCTCCGGTAAACGGGAGTTGCATAATCTCATAGTTACAGGAACATGTATAAGTCATGAAGAAAGCAATAGCAACATACTAAACGATCAAGTGCTAGGCTAACGGGATGGGTCATGTCAATCACATCATTCTCCTAATGATGTGATCCCATTAATCAAATGACAACACATGTCTATGGTTAGGAAACATAACCATCTTTGATTAATGAGCTAGTCAAGTAGAGGCATACTAATGACTATATGTTTGTCTATGTATTCACACATGTATTATGTTTCTGGTTAATACAATTCTAGCATGAATAATAAACATTTATCATGATATAAGGAAATAAATAATAACTTTATTATTGCCTCTAGGGCATATTTCCTTCAGTCTCCCACTTGCACTAGAGTCAATAATCTAGTTCACATCGCCATGTGATTTAACATTATTCATATCTGTATATGATTAACACCCATAGTTCACATCGTCATGTGACCAACACCCAAAGGGTTTACTAGAGTCAATAATCTAGTTCACATCGCTATGTGATTAACACCCAAAAGAGTACTAAGGTATGATCATGTTTTGCTCGTGAGAGAAGCTTAGTCAACGGGTCTGTCATATTCAGAGCCATATGTATTTCGCAAATATTCTATGTCCACAATGCTCTGCACGGAGCTACTCTAGCTAATTGCTCCCACTTTCAATATGTATCCAGATTGAGACTTAGAGTCATCTGGATTGGTGTAAAAGCTTGCATCGTTGTAACTTTTACGACGGGCTCTTTTATCACCTCCATAATCGAGAAACATCTCCTAAGTCTTCACTAAGGATATTCTTGACCCATGTCCAGTGATCTACTATTAGATCAAAATTGTATTCCTTTGCTAAACACAGAGCAAGGTATACAATAGGTCTGATTCATAGCATAGCATACTTTATAGAACCTATGACTGAGGCATAGGGAATGACTTTTCATTCTCTTTCTATTTTCTGCAATGGTCGGGTCTTGAGTCTTACTCAACTTCACACCTTGTAACACAGGCAAGAACTCCTTCTTGGACTGTTCCATTTTGAACTATTTCAAAAATTTATCAAGGTATGTACTCATTGAAAAATCTTATCAAGCATCTTGATCTATCTATATAGATCTTGATGCTCAATGTGTAAGCAGCTTCACCGAGGTCTTGCTTTGAAAAACTCTTATTCAAGTATCCTTTCATGCTATCCAGAATTTCCATATCATTTCCAATTAACAATATGTCATCCACATATAATATTAGAAATGCTACAGAGCTCCCACTCACTTTCTTGTAAATACAGGCTTCTTCAAAAGTCTGTATAAAACCATATGCTTTGATCAACTCATCAAAGCGTATATTCCAACTCCGAGATGCTTGCACCAGTCCATAGATGGATCGCTGGAGCTTGCACAATTTGTTAGCACCTTTAGGATTGACAAAACCTTCTGGTTGCATCATATGCAACTCTTCTTTAATAAATCCATTAAGGAATGCAGTTTTGACATCCATTTGCCAGATTTCATAAAATGTGGCAATTGCTAACATGATTCGAACAGACTTAAGCATCGCTACAGTTGAGAAAATCTCATTGTAGTCAACATTTTGAACTTTGTCGAAAACCTTTTGCGACAAGTCGAGCTTTGTAGATAGTAACACTACTATCAACGTCCGTCTTCCTCTTGAAGATCCATTTATACAATATGGCTTGCCGATCATCGGGCAACTCCACCAAAGTCCACACTTTGTTCTCATACATGGATCCTGTCTCAGATTTCATGGCCTCAAGCCATTTCGCGGAATCTGGCTCATCATCGCTTCCTCATAGTTCGTAGGTTCATCATGGTCTAGTAACATGACTTCCAGAACAGGATTACCGTACCACTCTGGTGCAGACTGTACTTTGGAAGACCTACGAGGTTTTGTAGTAACTTGATCTGAACTTTCATGATCATCATCATTAGCTTCCTCACTAATTGGTGTAGGAATCACAGGAACTGATTTATGTGATGAACTACTTTCCAATTTGGGAGAAGGTACAATTACCTTATCAAGCTCTACTTTCCTCCCACTCACTTCTTTCGAGAGAAACTTCTTCTCTAGAAAGGATCCATCTTAGCAACGAATATCTTGCCTTCGGATCTGTGATAGAAGGTGTACCCAATAATTTCCTTTGGGTATTCTATGAAGACGCACTTCTCCGATTTGGGTTTGAGCTTATCAGGATGAAACTTTTTCACATAAGCATCACAACCCCAAACTTTAAGAAACGACAACTTTGGTTTCTTGCCAAACCACAATTCATAAGGCGTCGTCTCAACGGACTTCGATGGTGCCCTATTTAAAGTGAATGCAACTGTCTCTAATGCATAACCCCAAAAACGATAGTGGTAAACTGATAAGAGACATCATAGATCGCACCATATCTAGTAAAGTGCGGTTACGATGTTCGGACACACCATAACATTGTGGTGTTCCAGGTGGCGTGAGCTGTGAAACTATTCCACATTGTTTTAATTGAAGACCAAACTCGTAACTCAAATATTCGTCTCCGCGATCAGATCGTAGAAACTTTATTTTCTTGTTACGATGATTTTTCCACTTCACTCTGAAATTCTTTGAACCTTTCAATTATTTCAGACTTATGTTTCATCAAGTAGATATACCCATATCTGCTCAAATCATTTTGTGAAGGTCAGAAAATAACGATACTTGCCACGAGCATCAACACTCATTGGATCGCATACATCGGTATGTATTATTTCCAATAAGTCAGTAGCTTGTTCCATTGTTCCGAAGAATGGAGTTTTAGTCATCTTGCCCAAAAGGCACGGTTCGCAAGCATCAAATGATTCATAACCAAGTGATTCCAAAAATCCATCAAATGATTCTGACAACCTTGGCACCAACATTCACGAAAGCCAAGGAGCATCACCAGTCCATATGTGATTGATGGTGGCAACCCATGGCACGCCAAGCCTGAGACGGCGGGATGCGCGCCCCCTTCTCAATGCACCTCATCTGCTTCCTACATTGCGCTATAAAAGGGCGGCACAAACATGAAGCGGGATTTTCATTAGTCCCTTCCATTTTTGTCTGGCGAGGAGTTCTAGACAGAGAAAATGGCCAGTCGTCGCCCAAACGCCCGTCATACCTCCTTCTTACTTCTTCTTCATCATCGTCGTCATCAGCTCCGCCTCCCCAGCAGTTACTGTTCTTGGGACATGCCATCCCAACACACATGAGGATGGCACCCTCCTCGCTAGCCAATGGTTTCTTCATGGCACCACTGATTGCTCGTATCTGCGTTGGTAATTCCTCGAAGAGGAGAGGATGATGCAGCATAGCAACGGTAAGTATCTATAATACCTAAATAGTTCATCCCCACTATGTTATTTCTCTTGACATGCAGCCTACCCACCTCAGCAATGTTGCCACATGTGCAACTTTCAACATGCATAGTGCCCTCACTAATACACGTCATCTTTTTTTCCAGTGTTTTTTCTGAGAAGAAACGGAGCTCCGGCTGGAGCGCTACAACCCCATCATCTCCCCAATTATAACTCCCCCACCGACCGATTGATTTTCCATCCCTTCCTTCATCTCCTTTGGTAGTTCCGTTTCGTCTTCTTCACCAATAGATGCAGGATTCACTTCGTCTTCTCCGCCAATAGATGCAGGATTCACTTTGTCTTCTCCACCGAATAGATGCAGGATGAAGTCCATCTCCTTAAATTGAATCACGAGATAGGGAAGCCACCAAGGCAAGGTACGCCTATGCAATTCGCTCCTTGCTGCTAGCTCGCAGGCAGAAACATGCGGTCGCCTCATCGTTGTCTCTCCGATTGGCGTGCACTCTGATATAGCTGTCCGCTTCCAAATTTCAGCTTTCCCATGCTTTCTCTCATCTGTGAGCGCTCTGTGAAAGAGTGTGTTTCAGGCTTCGGCACAAATGGTCATCGAAATTTTGCCGGCAAGGGCAACCATGGCTCCGTGTATCACCACGATCGAGATCCAACAAACTATTTTCATTGGGTGTATGACTATTGAAGGTTTTATTCATGTAAACAGAACAACAATTATTCTCTGACTTTAAATGAATAACCGTATTGCAATAAACATGATCAAATCATATTCATGCTCAACGCAAACGCCAAATAACATTCATTTAGGTTTAACACTAATCCCAAAAGTATAGGGAGTGTGTGATGATGATCATATCAATCTTGGAACTACTTCCAACACTCATCGTCACTTCCCCTTCAACTAGTCTCTTTTTATTCTGTAACTCCTGTTTCGAGTTACTAATCTTAGCAACCGAACAAGTATCAAATACTCAGGGGCTACTATAAACACTAGTAAGGCACACATCAATAACTTGTATATCAAATATACCCTTGTTCACTTTGCCATCCTTCTTATCCACCAAATATTCAGGGCATTTCCGCTTCCAGTGACCATTTCCTTTGTAGTGTAATCACTCAGTTTCAGGCTTTGGTCCAGCTTTGGGCTTCTTCGCGGGAGTGACAACTTGCTTGTCATTCTTCTTAAAGTTCCCTTTCTTTCCCTTTGCCCTTCTCTTAAAACTAGTGGTCTTGTCAATCATCAACACTTGATGCTCTTTCTTGATTTCTACCTTCGTCAATTTCAACATCACGAAGAGCTCGGGAATCGTTTTCGTCATCCCTTGCATACTATAGTTCATCACGAAGTTCTAGTAACTTAGTGATGGTGACTAGAGAATTCTGTCAATCACTATCTTATTTGGAAGATTAACTCCCACTTGATTCAAGCGATTGAAGTACCCAGACAATCTGAGCACATGCTCACTAGTTGAGCGATTCTCCTCCATCTTTTAGCTATAGAACTTGTTGGAGACTTCATATCTCTCAACTCGGGTATTTACTTGAAATATTAACTTCAATTCCTGGAACATCTCATATGATCCATGACGTTCAAAACGTCTTTGAAGTCCCGATTCTAAGCCGTTAAGCATGGTGCACTAAACTATCAAGTAGTCATCATATTGAGCTAGCCAAACGTTCATAACGTCTGCATCTGCTCCTGCAATAGGTTTGTCACCTAGCAGTGCATCAAAGACATAATTCTTCTGTGCAACAATGAGGATAAACCTCAGATTACGGATCCAATCCGCATCATTGCTACTAACATCTTTCAACACAATTTTCTCTAGGAACATATCAAAATAAACATATGAAAGCAACAACGCGAGCTATTGATCTACAGCATAATTTGCAAAATACTACCAGGACTAAGTTCCTGATAAATTTAAGTTCAATTAATCATATTACTTAAGAACTCCCACTTAGACAGACATCTCTCTAGTCATCTAAGTGATCACGTGATCCAAATCAACTAAACCATGTCCGATCATCACGTGAGATGGAGTAGTTTTAATGGTGAACATCACTATGTTGATCATATCTACTATATGATTCACGTTCGACCTTTCGGTCTCCGTGTTCCGAGGCCATATCTGTATATGCTAGGCTCGTCAAGTATGACCTGAGTATTCCGCGTGTGCAACTGTTTTGCACCCGTTGTATTTGAACGTAGAGCCTATCACACCCGATCATCACATGGTGTCTCAGCACGAAGAACTTTCGCAATGGTGCATACTCAGGGATAACACTTCTTGATTATTAGTGAGAGATCATCTTAAAATGCTACCGTCAATCAAAGCAAGATAAGATGCATAAAGGATAAACATCACATGCAATCAATATAAGTGATATGATATGGCCATCATCATCTTGTGCTTGTGATCTCCATCTTCAAAGCACCGTCGTGATCACCATCGTCACTGGCGCGACACCTTGATCTCCATCGTAGCATCGTTGTCGTTACGCCATCTATTGCTTCTACAACTATCGCTACCGCTTAGTGATAAAGTAAAGCAATTACAGGGCGTTTGCATTTCATACAATAAAGCGACAACCATCTGGCTCCTGTCAGTTGCCGATAACTTCTGTTACAAAACATGATCATCTCATACAATAAAATATAGCATCATGTCTTGACCATATCACATCACAACATGCCCTGCAAAAACAAGTTAGACGTCCTCTACTTTGTTGTTGCATATTTTACGTGGCCGCTACGGGCTTAGCAAGAACCGTTCTTACCTACGCATCAAAACCACAACGATAGTTTGTCAAGTTAGTGCTGTTTTAACCTTCGCAAGGACCGGGCGTAGCCACACTCGGTTTAACTAAAGTTGGAGAAACAGACACCCGCTAGTCACCTGTGTGCGAAGCACGGCGGTAAAACCAGTCTCGCGTAAGCATACGCGTAATGTCGGTCCGGGCCGCTTCATCCAACAATACCGCCGAACCAAAGTATGACATGCTGGTAAGCAGTATGACTTGTATCACCCACAACTCACTTGTGTTCTACTCGTGCATATAACATCAACGCATAAAACCTAGGCTCGGATGCCACTGTTGGGGAACGTAGTAATTTCAAAAAATTTCCTACGCACACGCAAGATCATGGTGATGGCATAGCAACGAGAGGGGAGAGTATTGTCCATGTACCCTCGTAGACCGTAAGCGGAAGCGTTAGCACAACGTGGTTGATGTAGTCGTACGTCTTCACGATCCGACCGATCCAAGCACCAAACATACGACACCTCCGAGTTCAGCACACGTTCAGCTCGATGACGATCTCCGGGCTCCGATCCAGCAAAGCTCCGGAGATGAGTTCTGTCAGCACGACGGCGTGGTGACGATGATGATGTTCTACAGGCGCAGGGCTTCGCCTAAACTCCGCGACGATATGACCGAGGTGGAATATGGTGGAGGGGGGCACCGCACACGGCTAAGGAACGATCCGTAGATCAACTTGTGTGTCATGGGGTGCCCCCCTGCCCCCGTATATAAAGGAGCAAGGGGGAGGGGGCGGCCGGCCAAGGGAGGGCGCACCAGGGAGGAGTCCTACTCCCACCGGGAGTAGGATTCCCTCCTTTCCTAGTCCAACTAGGAGACCTTCCATGTAGTAGGAGTAGGAGAGAAGGAAAGGGAAGAGAGAAGGGAAGGAAGGAGGGGGTGCGGCCCCTCCCCCTAGTCCAATTTGGACTAGGCCTTGGGGGGGGTGCGCGGCCTGCCCTAGGCAGCCCCTCTCTCTTTCCCGTATGGCCCAATAAGGCCCAATACTTCTCCCGGCGAATTCCGGTAACTCTCCGGTACTCCGAAAAATACCCGAATCACTCGGAACCTTTCCGAAGTCCGAATATAGTCGTCCAATATATCGATCTTTACGTCTCGACCATTTTGAGACTCCTTGTCATGTTCCCGATCTCATCCGGGACACCGAACTCCTTCGGTACATCAAAACTCATAAACTCATAATAAAACTGTCATCGAAACCTTAAGCGTGCGGACCCTACGGGTTCGAGAACTATGTAGACATGACCGAAACACGTTTCCGGTCAATAACCAATAGCGAGACCTGGATGCCCATATTGGCTCCCACATATTCTACGAAGATCTTTATCGATTAAACCGCATAACAACATACGTTGTCCCTTTGTCATCGGTATGTTACTTGCCCGAGATTCGACCGTCGGTATCTCAATACCTAGTTCAATCTCATTACCGGCAAGTCTCTTTACTCATTACGTAATGCATCATTCCGTAACTAACTCATTAGCTACATTGCTTGCAAGGCTTATAGTGATGTGCATTACCGAGAGGGCCCAGAGATACCTCTCCGACAATCGGAGTGACAAAACCTAATCTCGAAATACGCCAATCCAACATGTACCTTCGGAGACACCTCTAGTACTCCTTTATAATCACCCAATTACGTTGTGATGTTTGGTAGCACCCAAAGTGTTCCTCCGGTAAACGGGAGTTGCATAATCTCATAGTTACATGAACATGTATAAGTCATGAAGAAAGCAATAGCAACATACTAAACGATCAAGTGCTAGGCTAATGGAATGGGTCATGTCAATCACATCATTCTCCTAATGATGTGATCCCATTAATCAAATGACAACACATGTCTATGGTTAGGAAACATAACCATCTTTGATTAATGAGCTAGTCAAGTAGAGGCATACTAGTGACTATATGTTTGTCTATGTATTCACACATGTATTATGTTTCCGGTTAATACAATTCTAGCATGAATAATAAACATTTATCATGATATAAGGAAATAAATAATAACTTTATTATTGCCTCTAGGGCATATTTCCTTCAGAAAGTCCCCTCTTTGCTTGAGGGAATGCCCTTATCTGTTGATCTTGGTCGGTGGATGCCATCCTCCATCTTGCCTTCTTGGCGGACAAGTCCTGGACTCCCCCATTTTTGGTAGTCACAAAATTCCTCTTAAGAAAAAACAAGGGTGGGCACATAAAAGGAACCAACTGCCCAGGCATGGCCCCCCTAGTACGACATATATATGGCAAATACAACCCAAAATTTAGTATGCAAGGCATTGGAATACAACGAATCAACTTCCCTCGATAAGCCCCCTGTCGGTATTCCTAATGAAGCTGTGTGCACGTTACCCAAGTCATTTGCCTTCCTTGGAGTCGTTTGGCGGCTTATTCTGTGTTGGTCTGGCTTGATGAAGAAACTAATCCCTTGTGCATGTTTGGTTGATCGTATTTCACCACCACATGGTGTACCCGTTGGGAGAGAGCATGAAGTATGGATGGTGATGTGGCATGAATCTTCATGTCGGGTCCATCGTCTCCTTGATTTGTGTTGCTCCTTTATTGCTATTTGTTTCAACTTTCAAGAGCGATGGGTGTCGGAGCATTAGCTCAAGACATCAGGGATCAAGGATGCTTTGTATTTTTTATCGGCCAAGGGCTAAAACACTTAGTCCTCCTATAGCTACAAAAGACCACGAAACAAAATGATTTATGAAGATTCAGGACACACTGTGGTGTAATACACTACTACCCTACTCCTATTCTTGGTTGGTTGGTATGTATGATATGGTGGTGTTTACATATGCTCAGGCAAGCTTGGGGTATGCGCGAGAGCTTTGGAAATGTTCAGGGCTTAGTATGTGGCTAATCCTATTAGCCTGAGCATTCATTTTCCTACTCGTTCGAGTGTTATTTTTATTTGAACGCGAGAACAGTTATCCCCCCTTATATAGGGTTCGGGGCACCACACTAGCCATATATACTAGTGTGAACACACACGAAATAGGTGTGCTGGAGCCTAGGTGGCTACCTTGACTAAGTCGGTCACTACTAGGAAGCTTATCACATGTTACACGTATTTGTGTCAGGGACTCAAGTACCCTTGACCATCATTACACTTCAGTAGGTCCCTCTTGCTAGTGTTTCGTTGCTGGAGGTTGCCTATTGGTCAAAGAGACGTCTTGTATTGTCACGATCACGAACTTGTTAGGAAGCATGCCTTATCACGCGAGGCACGTGCCGCATGCAGGATGGTATTTTTTACCACCTACTATATGTAGGCCTATGGCGACCTGCATTCGTAGACTGCAGCTTCATTAAATGCTCTATCAACTACGGGGCTATGCTCACGGTCGTTAGTGCCATGTAGCGAGCATTCCTGTTGTGCCATACTCGGTTGGCGGGCATTCCATATCAACGTAATTGGTGATGTTTTTCTCCCCTAGACGGATCTTAGATGGCATTTAGATCTTGACAAAGATCTGCGTGACACTATGTGGCATTCCTATGACGGTTGGACTCCTTTTGGGTATTGTACCCCCTGGCTCCGCTTTTATTTGGTATGACATTATGGCATGGCTTTGGCGGGCCCATGTGGCATGCTTGGGACACCTTGGTTCCCATTGCGACGACAACACACCTCGGCCCTGCCATTAGGTTCATCGACTGAGGGGAGAGGAAGCCATGTGTTGGTGGGAGGGACCAATCCTAAAGGGTTGACCCTTTGGAGGAGCGGGGACATCATCATGCTTCTGTGGGAGCAGAGGCACCAACCAAGGTTGTCAGAATCACGATTCTGTTATACGATTCTACGACTTTACGATCCAAACTAACCCCTCTGATTCTACGATTTTACTTCATATAATCTACGTTTTTACGACCCTGATAGTGAAGATTCTACGATTTACGATCCTATCATCGGAGCTCCGATCCGAGTCAAAATCATGATTCTGACAACCTTGGCACCAACATTCACGAAAGCCAAGGAGCATCACCAGTCCATATGTGATTGATGGTGGCAACCCATGGCACGCCAAGCCTGAGACGGCGGGATGCGCGCCCCCTTCTCAATGCACCTCATCTGCTTCCTACATTGCGCTATAAAAGGGCGGCACAAACATGAAGCGGGATTTTCATTAGTCCCTTCCATTTTTGTCTGGCGAGGAGTTCTAGACAGAGAAAATGGCCAGTCGTCGCCCAAACGCCCGTCATACCTCCTTCTTACTTCTTCTTCATCATCGTCGTCATCAGCTCCGCCTCCCCAGCAGTTACTGTTCTTGGGACATGCCATCCCAGCACACATGAGGATGGCACCCTCCTCGCTAGCCAATGGTTTCTTCATGGCACCACTGATTGCTCGTATCTGCGTTGGTAATTCCTCGAAGAGGAGAGGATGATGCAGCATAGCAACGGTAAGTATCTATAATACCTAAATAGTTCATCCCCACTATGTTATTTCTCTTGACATGCAGCCTACCCACCTCAGCAATGTTGCCACATGTGCAACTTTCAACATGCATAGTGCCCTCACTAATACACGTCATCTTTTTTTCCAGTGTTTTTTCTGAGAAGAAACGGAGCTCCGGCTGGAGCGCTACAACCCCATCATCTCCCCAATTATAACTCCCCCACCGACCGATTGATTTTCCATCCCTTCCTTCATCTCCTTTGGTAGTTCCGTTTCGTCTTCTTCACCAATAGATGCAGGATTCACTTCGTCTTCTCCGCCAATAGATGCAGGATTCACTTTGTCTTCTCCACCGAATAGATGCAGGATGAAGTCCATCTCCTTAAATTGAATCACGAGATAGGGAAGCCACCAAGGCAAGGTACGCCTATGCAATTCGCTCCTTGCTGCTAGCTTGCAGGCAGAAACATGCGGTCGCCTCATCGTTGTCTCTCCGATTGGCGTGCACTCTGATATAGCTGTCCGCTTCCAAATTTCAGCTTTCCCATGCTTTCTCTCATCCGTGAGCGCTCTGTGAAAGAGTGTGTTTCAGGCTTCGGCACAAATGGTCATCGAAATTTTGCCGGCAAGGGCAACCATGGCTCTGTGGCTTATTAGGCACGTATCTCGCTACTCGCATTGGTACACAAACTCTGTCTCTTAGTTTTCTAATTTACATTGGATGAGCACATGCATGTTCGAATCTTCTATTACTCCATCATGCAGGGGACGAGATCTGTTGAATCCCCAAAACTTTGGCAGCGGCTAGGAGGGCCAGAGATGCCCAGCCGTGGTCACGCATACCTATTTGGGCCACATCTGTGGCTGCCGGAGGCGAGGTTAGGAAGCCTCCACCACAACCATTTCATGCACGACCTTGACACGAGCAGAGATGAGCTTTGCCGCAGCTCCATGGTTCCGATCTCCAGTGAGGTCTGGTCCTCCAACACGACAGTCGGTCCGCCTCGCCTCCATCATCGGTTGTTTCAGGTTGCGGTTCCGCTACTGGTGGGAATGGTGCCCCTTCAAAATCATATATTCAGTTCATTTATCACTCTCGTGGTCCTTCCATGTCAAGTTGGCTTGGACGATGACAGATCACATGGCTGCTAAGCTATTTTCCATGGCTATTGCTTCGGTGCCACAGTGTTTTCTTCGTGTGCATCAGGATTGGCTGGTTTCTTTCATGGTTGATTCATGCACATGCGTGCAAATCATCACTGCTGCTGTTCTTCACGAGATAGGTTCCAGCCAGTGCACGATCACCATCCCTATGTCATCAAGACTCGGCTCGTGCTGTATTTATTTGTCTGTTATACGCTCCTACCTATCTTACATTCTTCCTTTTTTGTGCATCAGTTGCAGACACCACATTGCTTCTTGCAAGTAGCAACCAAGGGGTTCCTAGCAATCTTAAATATGTTTATCTAGGTTATAGAAGGTTCCGCGATGATCCTACTAGATTTTTTCAGTCACATTAACAGTTTATCATTCTCTCTCACTTTTACTTCCTCCAAATTTTGTCTGATATAACCTTAAGTGTCTTTGTTTCAGGCATTAGACGAAATGCATATCAAGATAGACCTTGCTACTAGTGGGTGAAGCACGTGGTGGCTCGGCGTTCGGCCACCCATCAAGTTGCGGCAATCGAGCTCGACGAAACCCTCCACGGCATGTTCAATCTGTCGACTGGCTCCACGGAGACCGCATCCAAATGCGACAGCACCGACCCTGCGGCAGAAGTCTTGATGGTCGACGGACCCCATAGTCCGCCTGGTTTTCGCCATGAGGACAGCGAAGACAGAGACGGTGATCCGTCGTGTGTCCACGAGGAATACCGACCCGAACCCCTCTCTTCGTAGCAGAGATAAGAACTTCGTCGCCGCAACATGGATGCACTCCACATGCCCATTGTTGGAGAAACCCCTGAGGCTCGGGCCTTGGAGGAGGTGCGCCTAGCCAATTTGGCTGAGCGCACTCGACTGGATAACCTTCAGCGCGCTCTCGACGAGTGCGCTCAGGAGCGGATCCATGAGTCCAGTCGACGATAGCTTTTTCCGCCTCCACCTAAGGTATACCGTACTCCGATTCTAAACCTCGCAGTTGCGGCCCAAATAGCAGAGTCGATTCAGCCTTCCCAGTCGGAGGCTAGCAGAGGGCTGTTGCAGATCCAGGACTTGCTCCGGGCAGCGGGGGAGCAGAACACTGCAGTGTCTCAGTCGCAGAAATAGGATTCACAGCAGATCCGTAGTAGTGGATACGATCCAGTCGGCCCATAGCCCGAGATCGCCCCTGCGGCGTGAAGGCCGTGGACAGTATGATCGTCAGTTCGACCGCGACAATCATCGTCGAGTGCCTATGCCTCCTTCGAGGAGTGTGTCG
This sequence comes from Triticum aestivum, assembly GCF_018294505.1. Classification (NCBI taxonomy): domain Eukaryota; kingdom Viridiplantae; phylum Streptophyta; class Magnoliopsida; order Poales; family Poaceae; genus Triticum; species Triticum aestivum. Next base: position 145,006,071 of record NC_057807.1, read on the forward strand.
TGCGGGCCTCGGCGGAACGATGACAGACGCCGTCACAGTGGCGAGCGCAGGGCTCTGGTCGACCCAAGAGAGCCAGGCTTCGATGCGAGATCCATTCTCGTTCAAGGCTTGGTCGACCAGAACAGAGTGCATAGAGAAGACCTTGGCAGAGATCGTCCGAGTGGCAGCAAATTGCATGTTTCAGGCCCAGAGTGTTTCAGTAGAGCCATCAGGGCAGCAATAATTCCTCCCAACTTCAGGTTGGCAACCGGAGTTAGTAAGTTCACTGGAGAATCCAAACCTGAAACCTGGCTTGAGGATTACCGAGTGGCTGTGCAGATTGGAGGCGGAAACGATGAGATAGCGATGAAGCATCTCCCTCTTATGTTGGAAGGGTCGGCCCGAGCGTGGTTGACTCAGTTGGCTCCAGGCAATATACACAGTTGGGAGGAGTTAGCTCGAGTGTTCATAAGAACTTTTGAGGGCACGTGCAAGCGACCAACAGGGTTGCCCGACTTGCAGCATTGTGTGCAGAAGCCGAATGAGACTTTGAGGGAATTCATTCAGAGATGGACCACTTTGCATCACACAGTTGAAAATGTATCAGAGCATCAGGCAGTATGCGCTTTTAAGGAAGGCGTCAAATATAGAGAGTTGGTCTTGAAATTCGGTCAGACTGGGGATATGACTCTGACTCGGATGATGGAGATAGCAACTCGGTACGCTAACGGAGAAGAAGAAGGACCGACTCCGTAGCGGGAAGAGTAAACCAGTCGGCCAAGAGGCCGGTGGGGGTGGCTCCAGTCGGAAACAGAAGCGTGAGGCTGAACCAGCGGCACCCAGAGAGATTGCAGCAGTGGCTCAAGGAAAGTTTAAGGGAAAGCCTAAGGGGCCCTGGCCCCCTAAGAAGGTAAAGGATCAAGCAGGGAATGACGTGCTGGATTTGGCATGTCACATCCACACAAAGAAGGATAAAGAAGGTAATCTGATTTACCCGAAGCATACCACTCGGCAATGTCGACTCCTGATCCAGCAGTTCTGAGAGAAACAACCCAATGAGAAGGAGAAAGAGTCAGACAAAGATGAGGATGAAGAGGAAGACAATGGTTATCCCAAAGTCAATTCAACTCTGATGATTTTTGCTGATGTTGAGAGCAAGAGTCGATTGAAGGTCATCAACAGAGAAGTGAATATGGCCGCTCTGGCGGCGACGACCACATACCTGAGATGGTCTCAGACAGCCATCACGTTCGACCAGTCTGACCATCCTGCTCGTGTAGCCACCCCTGGGAGGCAAGCACTGGTGGTCGACCCCGTGGTCGGGGGCACTCGACTGACCAAAGTACTGATGGACGGTGGCAGTGGTTTGAACATCCTTTACGCTGAAACCTTGAAGGGGATGGCATTCCGATGTCCAAACTTAGCGAGAGCAACATGAGTTTTCATGGTGTTATCCCTAGAAAGAAAGCCGAATCACTCGGCCAGATAACCCTCGACGTGGTTTTCGGTGATTCCAAGCATTACCGTAAGGAGAAGTTAACATTGGAAGTCGTGGATTTCCAGAGTGCCTATCATGCCATCCTGGGTAGGCCAGCCTACGCACGTTTTATGGCTCGACCATGTTATGTGTACCTCAAGCTAAAGATGCCTGGCCCCAAAGGTGTGATCACAGTTACTGGCAATCGGCAGAAGGCAAAGGAATGTTTCCAGAAAGGTTCCAAAATCGCCGACACACAGATGGCAGCGGTTGAATTCCAAGAGTATCAGAAGAGTGCAGATCCAAGTGATTTTCTCCAAGCCAAGAAGCCTGCTACAGACTCTGCATTTCAGTCGACCGGTGAAACGAAGCTGATTCATATTCACCTGACTGATCCCAATGCTGCACCGACTCATATATCAACAACACTCAACAGCAAATAGGAAGAAGCACTCATCCAGTTCCTCCGTGAGAACTGGGACATCTTCGCATGGAAACCCTCTGACATGCTAGGTGTACCCAGGGGACTGGCCGAGTGCGTGTCGACCCCAAGGTAAAACCCATCAAAGAGCACCTTCGGCGGTCTGCTGTGCAGAAGAGAAAATCAATTGGCGAAGAAGTGGCTCGGCTGTTGGCAGCAGAGTTCATCCGTGAAATCTACCACTCCGAGTGGTTAGCCAGTCATGGTCCCTAAGAAGGATGATTCACTTCATATGTGCATTGATTTCAAGCATATCAATCGGGCCTGCCCGAAAGATCACTTCCCTCTCCATCGCATAGATTAGATTGTTGACTCGGCTGTGGGGTGTGAGCGCTTGTCTTTCTTAGATGCATATTCCGGGTATCATCAGATCCGACTGTATGGTCCCGACGAAATAAAAACAGCCTTCATCACCCCATTCAGGTGCTTTTGTTATGTCACCATGCCATTTGGTCTTAAAAGTGCTGGAGCCACATTCATGAGAATGATTCAGAAGTGCCTGCTCACTCAAATCAGCCGGAATGTGGAAGCATACATGAATGACATTGTGGTCAAGTGTCGCAAAGGTTCCGACCTATTGACTGACCTCGCAGAAACCTTTGCCAACCTAAGAAGGTACGATATCAAGCTTAATCCGTCAAAGTGCACATTCGGAGTTCCAGGAGGAAAGTTGCTTGGTTTTCTCGTTTCCAAACGAGGGATCAACGCCAATCCAGAAAAAGTTGATACCATTCTCTGAATGAAACGCCCCGTGCGAGTGCATGACGTTCAGAAGCTGACTAGTTGTTTGGCCACCTTGAGTCGATTCATTTCTCGTCTTGGTGAAAAGGCCTTGCCTCTTTACCGACTGATGAAGAAATCTGATAAGTTCGAGTGGACTGAGGAAGCTGATGCAATGTTTGTGGAGCTCAAAGCCCTGCTTTCCACCCAGCTGCTGCTCGCTGCGCCAATCAGCAAAGAGCCTTTACTACTTTACATTGCAGCCACTGGACAAGTTGTCAGTACAGTACTCACGGTCGTCTGAGAAGAGGAAGGAAAAACTTACAAGGTTCAACGCCCAGTTTATTATCTCTTTGAAGTTTTGACTCCATCCAAGCAACGATATCCACATTATCAGAAGTTTGTCTATGGAATATACATGACCATGAAGAAGGTTGTGCATTATTTCTCTGATCACTGCATTACAGTCGTCAGCGACGTGCCACTATCTGAAATTCTAAATAATAGAGATGCAACTGGTCGAGTGGCAAAATGGGCGATTGAACTCCTTCCATTGGATATCAAGTTTGAGGCAAAGAAGGCTCTCAAGTCCCAAGCAATTGCAGATTTCCTTGCCGAGTGGATTGAGCAGCAATTGCTGACTCAAGTGCACTCGAAGCATTGGACTATGTTCTTTGATGGCTCCAAGATGCTGAATGGTTCAGGCGCTGGAGTAGTATTGGTATCCCCCCATGGAGACAAGCTTAGTTATGTTCTCCAGATTCATTTTGATTCCTCCAATAATGAAGCCGAATATGAAGCACTTTTATATGGATTTCGTATGGCCATTTCACTCAGCGTCCGTCGCCTTATGGTTTACGGCAACTCAGATTTGGTGGTAAATCAAGTGATGAAGGAATGGGATGTCAGGAGTCCAGCCATGACTGGTTATTGCAACGCAGTGAGAAAGCTAGAGAGGAAGTTTGAAGGTTCGGAGCTTCACCATATACCCCGACTGAAAAGTCAAGCTACAGATGAGTTGGCAAAGATAGGTTCAAAGAGAGAGGCCATTCCCCGAAATGTGTTTTTGGAACATATTCATTCACCTTCAGTTCAGGAAGATCCTTTCACCGAAGAATCACCACAGCCCAAGAGTGCCACAGATCCGACTGAAGTTGAAATCCCAGCCGTGGTCGACTTAGTCATGGAGGTTTTGGTCATCACTCCCGACTGGACAATGCCGTACATTGCATACATTCTTAGGAAAGAACTTCCAAAGGATGAAGAAGTGGCTCGACAAATCGTCCGATGGTCTAAAGCCTTTACTGTGGTAAAAGGTCAGTTGTTCAGAGAAAGTGTAACTGGGGTTTGCCAGAAGTGCATCATGCTAGAAGAAGGCCGAATGATCCTCAATGATATTTACTTGGGAACCTGTGGTCACGACACGTCCTCTCGGACCATCGTGGCCAAAGCATACCAAGCCAGATTTTACTAGCCACGTGCCAATGAGATGGCAAAAGAAATAGTGGACAAGTGTGAAGGTTGTCAGTTTTACTCCAACATGTCCCATAAACTTGCATGAGCTCTAAAGACTATCCCACTTGTCTGGCCTTTTGCTGTTTGGGGATTGGACATGGTTGGACCCCTGAGGACTGGCAGGAGCGGATTTACCCACGTGCTAGTAGCAGTCGACAAGTTTACCAAGTGGATCGAAGCTAAGCCCATTAAAAACCTTGAAGCAAGTACTGCCGTGAGTTTCATCAGAGAATTGATATTCAGATATGGTGTGCCACACAGCATCATCACCGACAACGGATCGAACTTCGACTCCGATGAATTCAGAGCCTTTTGTGCCTCCCAAGGTACGAGGGTAGATTACGCTTCGGTCGCCCATCCTCAGTCGAATGGGCAAGCTAAGCGAGCGAATGGATTGATTCTCAAGGGACTAAAGCCCCGGTTGATGCGTGACCTTAAGCATGCAACAGGAGCTTGGGTTGATGAGCTCCCATTAGTGCTTTGGGGCCTAAGGACAACTCCCAATCGGTCGACCGGATGGACTCCATTCTTCTTAGTCTATGGAGCCGAAGCTGTACTTCCGAGTGATTTGCTCCACAATTCTCCCCGAGTCGAACTCTCCTCGGAAGACGAAACAGAACAAGCTCGACAAGATGCAGTTGACCTCCTGGAGGAAGAAAGAGAGATTGTTTTAGGGTGGAACCCTAAGTGAAGATCTTTCACGAGTTGGAGGGGGAATCCCCAAGAACAAGATGAACACAAGAGAGAAACCAAGAGGAACACTCAAGAACAAGTCCAATCACACATCCACTAGACCAACAATCACACAAGATCCACAAGGTACATTAACAATCAAAGGGAAACAAGATACATGGTAGAGTTCATCCCAAATCCTATGAAGGAGATGAGGGCTTGATGATCCTATGATGGGGATCCTTCCCCAAGGAGGAGGTCTTGATGTATGGTCACTCCAAGAGGAGGTCTTGATCTCCTAGTGGAGTGGATCCATGGACCAAAGCTCACAAACGTCTATCAAATACTTTGATATCCCTCAAATGAGCTAGGTGGGGGGTACTTATAGTCTAGGGACGAATTGGGGGCAAGAGAGGGGTACAAGGGTCAAAACCCATAAAATGCACGCAGGCATACGGAGGGGTCCGGGCACCCGGGGTGCGGAGGACCGGGCACCCGGACTAGGCCGAGGCCGGCTGGAGCTGGGCCGGGCACCCGGGGTTGACGGCCCGGGCACCCGGTGGGGGGGCTAGGCCGTGCCAGGGGGGAGTCTGGGCACCCGGGCAAGCATGGGCCAGGCACCCGGACCGGGCCGGTGGCCGGCTGGAGGGGACCGGGCACCCGGGGGTGGAGCAGCAGCTCCCAGCGCAGGGGGGCCGGGCACCCGGGGCCAGTTGGCCGGGCACCCGGGGCGCCTCCCACGTTTGGCCGGGCACCCGGGGCACACGGGACCGGGCACCCGGGGTGTGCAGAGAGCCTACCCGTGGTGGTGGCTGGAGGCCCGGGTACTTGTGCCTCCTCCGTCTTCTCTCTTGTCACTCCTCTTCTCCTTCTCCTCTCCATGATCAACACCTTGACACCTAATCATGCATAGTACTTCCATTTGAGGTAGGACCCAATTCTCGAGTGAATTAGAATGGAGTTTGAAGAGGAAGGAGTCAACCTCGGTTTCGACGGTGCGTGCGTGTGCTCTAGTCCACGGTCCTCTCCGTCCTTGCGGTGGTGGTGTGACGTGCATGGTGATGGTCGAGGGATGCTCTGCATCATCTCCCCCCCTTGGGAGAGATCCATCCACGGATCGTGATCTTCATCACCATGGGAAGGAGACGGCGTCGCCGTGTAGGAGTAGACGACCACCAAGCACGTATCATGTTGAAGCTCGAAATGGTCACTCTCCAATGTCGTACCGTCTTGTAGTTCCTTCAAAAGGAGCAAAGATAACAAGCACTTGGAAAAACAAATGTGGTTGGCATTAAAGCAAAACCAAGCATTCAAGAGGTGATTCACCCAACAAGTGTTGTCATCAAGCATAGCATATGGTTTGACAAAGAAGTGTGGCATGGAATGTAAGCATCTAAATTGAGCACATGGAAAAGCATCATGGAAACAATCATGCAAAGGTGAGGAAAAGGTGCTAATATGTTGGACATGAGAATAAGCATCTACCTCAAGCCCATAGCAAGCATGCGACTCTCAATGAACGGTCTATGGTAGGCATAAGGGTCATTCACAACACCCAAGAAGATGATATGACTAAACACATGCAAGTGCAAGACAATCCAAGCATAATGTGCATATGGTGTAGTGAAAATCGAGGGGCACTCAACACAATAGAAAGAGCAATTGTTCATCATGTGTGAGGCAATCAAGGCAAGCATGTAGCAATCAATGTGACATGGCATATGTGAAGGAATGACATTGTTGCAACCAAACATGTGATAGGAGCAAGTATTCCAAGAGGCGGATGCAACAAGAGAAAGCATAGAAATCAAGTCGTGCAAACTAGTGGAGCGAAGATGCAACACACTAGAGGAAATCATGGCAATCATGTCATGTGAGCAAATAATAAGCATAGACAATGCACATGACATATCACAAGCACGAACACAAAGCATGATCATAGTATCATCATAGGCATGGGTCATAGGTAGAACATGGCAATAACAAGCAATATCTCCACCAAGCTTGCAAATACACATGCACGTAGTGGAATCAATAATCATGTGTAATGCAAAGCATGGGTCACAAATGCATGGCAAAGACATAGGAATGAGCATATCATGCAATGTGAACATGGCAATATGGGCATAAAGTGAGAAGTGGTAAATAACCGATAACCAAGTGAGAGCCATGTAGAAGAAATGCGCGAAGTCCTTGCACGAAGAGAGCGGTGGGAAAGACACTCCAAGGGATCCCAAGCCATCATTGCTCTCTAGAGCTTGTATTGTCAACTCATGGGATTGTGAGGTTGACAAGTATTCATGGGTACCTACACAAAATAAACACAAACCAAAGAAATTGTGCGTGTGGTAAATGTACACATTATCCATCATCATGTGTATGTGCACATGTGAGTTAGCACAAGATAAGCATCGCTCAAAGAAATTTGATGCATGGTATAAGAACATGTCATCCATCATGAAAGAATAGTTATTGTGTATGACACGATGGGGATGCAAATCTAGCATAGAAGTATATGGCACATCAATAGCATGTTTATTCATGGGAAGCATATTGTGCACACAAGTATTGGGATCATGCAAAGGATAGGATTGATCAAAATCTCCTAAAATGTATGAGGAAACTATGGGGGTCTCCTCATGAGCAATAGCAGAAACATCATATGGAGAAAATGGAGAACATCCAAAACAATGCATATCCGAAGCTAGGTGGTCATGGCATGGCATATGAGATAAATGATGCAAAGGAAGCATATCAATATCATCACAAGGAAAACAAATGCCAATAACCACGGGCTTGTCATCTATGCCATATGTGCAAATTGGGTTTATTTTGATGGCATATGCATAGTCACTATGAAGAGATTGCAAATATGACATATGATTGATCTCATGCATAGCATATGACAAGTCAAGCGAATTATCAAACATGATGTGACCAAGAGAATTATCACAAGAAATCCTATGTAACATGGCATCACAACTACTAGACTCCGCATGGCAATCATCAAACTCATCATAAATGGGTAAATCATCGCATGGGGAAATCATACTAGCATGAAGCATGGTAATAGGTGGGTCAACATTATGCAAGCAATCAATGTCTAGAATGTCCACTAGTGGGACAAGAGCATCACCGTCACCTATGTTACCTTTCTCGTTCCACTCAAGTGGTGTAGGTGAGGTGGGAAAGACCAAATGGTGGTCATCATCTTCATCTTGATGGAACCATATGGGGGGTGCATCATATTCCACCATGGCCATCGTCTTGTCCATAGGAAGGACGAAGTCGTCGAAGATCGGCGCGTCATCATAAATGGGACCTAGCACCAAATGAGAAGACACAATAGAGGTAGAGGTTAAGTTGTTAGAAATCAAAATGGCCTTGCATGCCCTATCAACTACCTCACTCTCTCTATGTGGTGGTGGCTCACTCACTCCCTCAAGGTAGGTGCACTCAATGTCACATATGGTGGAGTCACTCAAATCACTCAAGTGGTGGTGTTGGTGGCTCTCCTCACATGGAAATTGTGGCAACTCATCATATATGGGGCTAGTGGTGAAGTCACTCTCACTCTCAATATGGTGGCACAAGTCACTTAAGTCATCATACGTCGCCATCGTCGAAGGGAAAATCCCATGCTCAACCATCTTGTCGTCGTCGCCGTGGATGAAGGCTGAAGATGGCACATCGTCGCTCTCCTCCATGACCGAAGGGAAAATCCCATGCTTGATCATCTCATCATCGTCGCCGTGGATGGCCTTGAGAACACTTGGCGAAGATGCCGAAGTGGTGGTAGTAGTCGTAGATCCGTCTGGTGGTGCTTGTCTCGCGGTCTTCTCTTGTGCTCATGAAGTTTATCCGTAGCTTGATGTAGAGCTTTTTGGGACTTGTAGGTGTATGCATCGCGAGCATCTTCATCCTGATGGTGTTGTAGTGATTGAGCTCGATGACATTCCGAAGATTGGCCACTTGAGCGTCGCCGCCTTGAAGATGACGAAGGGGAAGAAGACTTGTAGTTGGCCATCATGTCTCGTACTTGATCCCTTTGTTCTGCCAACTTGGTGTCGAGGTAGTCTCTTGTCTGTGCTTCAAGTTGATGAATGTCGGCGGTGAGTCGCTCAATGCCTCGCGTTGCTCGTTGTAGTCCGAAGATGGGCATTTTGGTGATGTAGTTGTTCATGCCGTCGTTGTCGTGGAAGACCGGAGATGAAATGCCTTGCCTATCCATCACAAGACTCGAGTAGAGGTGAGTAGGAAATGAGATAAACAATACCAAGTTACCTTTTCCCAAAGTTGAGGATGTATCTCGTTTCACTCAATGTGAGATGAAAGAATAGTGGAATTGGTACCGGACTTGTTCACTCACACCTATCAAGTAAAGCTTATAGTGGAGCTCAGTGAGGATAGTGACACAAAAAATTTGATGCAAGATGTTAGCAAGAGTCAATAATGTTGGAAAAGATTCACAAATTCGCAAGTGAAACAAGTAGACCAATAGCAATATGTGGCACACGGAAACACACACACGGATAGATAAATGGGGTCGTGCAACCAAGGAATGAGCACAAAATGTGGAAACCACGGAAAACGCTCGTGTTGCACAACTCAAGAGAGATGCTAGCACGATTGCTCAATAGGCGGATACGACACTTGTGCACAACCTATAAGATGCAAATGTATGAGGTTTTGATCCCAAGTATGCTATGTGTATGATGTTCGCGGTGTTCTTCTCAAGATGATCCAAGATGATAGGATATGACAATCTTATGTGCAATGGGGTATGATGCTATGGCTCTTGCTTACAAGCTCTTTGCTCTCTTTTCCTTTTGCTTAAAAGATTATTCTCTTTTTTTTATATGGCCACCTATGCAAAATGCGCAAACCAAGATAGCAATTGTGTATATGCGGGAACGATCTTGTGACACAAGGGATGATATGATGATACCACGATGATACCAATATGATATGGTATGTATGCAATGGAAGGTATGGATCACTAATGTGCACAAGTAACGTTGCCGGCAATACTCAAATGGCTAGTCTCGATAGGCAAGTGACGCAAAATGGTCTAAGGGGTTAAGAATGTAATGGCAAGAATGTACAAAGATGGGATACCACGATACCAATGTGATATGGAGGTTACCGTTCTTGCTTACGGTTAGGGTGTCAAATTGGTGAAGTGGTCGATGTCGATGATGACCTCGTGGTGATGATGAGTGGCAGTGTTCTTTATGTAGATACCAAGATGATGTAGACCCGTCCCTAAGTAGCCGAAACACCTTAGGAAACGGTAAAAAAACCGCCGAACTCACAATCTCAAGGAAAATGTCAAATGGTGGTAGCGGAAAGCGTTGGTGGTTCCGGAGTTAGCAATGCGGAAGTGGTGGTGGTGGTTGATGATGAAGCAACCATCCCTAAGTAGCCGAAACACCTTAGGAGACTCAAGTCACCACTCAAGCAACCACAAATGCTATATGGATCGAAAATGGGTTAAGTTGCGGAAAGCGAAGGTGGTTTTGCGGATGATATGGTGGATGGCCTATGCAAAGATGCCAAAATGCCAATTTTTTGATGGATTCAAATGGTGTTGGAACCTATCTAGATGGATGGGGGATGTCAATAGCTACTCAACGAGCTAAAGAACGTCAAAATCGGACTCCGGGAGCGAAAGTTATGGCCGAAAGGGTGAGTGTTGTTGGGCTGTTTCGGGGGGTGCGGGTGCCCGGGGTTTGGGGGTGCGGGCACCCGGGGTGGGCAGGGGCAAACAGCCCGGGGGTGCGGGCACCCGGGGTTTGGGGTGCGGGCACCCGGGGTGGTCAGCGGGGTTGCACGGGGGGTCCGGGTGCCCGGGGTTTGAGGTCTGGGTGCCCGGGGTTGACGGATTTGGGCGGAAATTCGTGGGAAAGTGCAAAAAATTGGCGGATTTCGTGGAGGGAAAGGTGCAGATGGATGGGAGAATGCTAGATCCACTTGAAACCAAGCAAATCCATGGATCAAATCCAACAAAATCTCATGCAACCAACAAATCACAAAAAAAATTTGGGGCTATTTTTGGTGAGGAATTTTCGAATTTGGGGAAGAACACAACAAAATTAGGCTAGAGAACAAGATGGGGGGCTCCAATTTCGTCAGAAACCATGGCTCATGATACCAAGATGTTGTAGGGTGGAACCCTAAGTGAAGATCTTTGACGAATTGGAGGGGGAATCCCTAGGAACAAGATGAACACAAGAGAGAAAACAAGAGGAACACTCAAGAACAAGTCCAATCACACATCTACTAGACCAACAATCACACAAGATCCACAAGGTACATGAACAATCAAAGGGAAACAAGATACATGGTAGAGTTCATCCCAAATCCTATGAAGGAGATGAGGGCTTGATGATCCTATGACGGGGATCCTTCCCCAAGGAGGAGGTCTTCATGTTTGGTCACTCCAAGAGGAGGTCTTGATCTCCTAGTGGAGTGGATCCATGGACCAAAGCTCACAAACGTCTATAAAATACTTTGCTATCCCTCAAATGAGCTAGGTGGGGGGTACTTATAGTCTAGGGACGAATTGGGGGCAAGAGAGGGGTACAAGGGTCAAAACCCATAAAATGCGCGCAGGCATACAGAGGGGTCCGGGCACCCGGGGTGCGGAGGACCGGGCACCCGGACTAGGCCGAGGCCGGCTGGAGCTGGGCCGGGCACCCGGGGTTGATGGCCTGGGCACCCGGTGGGGGGGCTGGGCCGCGCCAGGGGGGAGTCTGGGCACCCGGGCAAGCATGGGCCGGGCACCCGGATCGGGCCAGTGGCCGGCTGGAGGGGCCCGGGCACCCGGGGTGTGGTGGTCCGGGCACCCGGGGGTGGAGTAGCAGCTCCCAGCGCAGGGGGGCCGGGCACCCGGGGCCAGTTGGCCGGGCACCCGGGGCGCCTCCCACATTTGGCCGGGCACCCGGGGCACACCGAGCCGGGCACCCGGGGTGTGCAGAGGGCCTGCCCGGGGTGGTGGCTGGAGGCCCGGGTACTTGTGCCTCCTCCGTCTTCTCTCTTGTCACTCCTCTTCTCCTTCTCCTCCCCATGATCAACACCTTGACACCTAATCATGCATAGTACTTCCATTTGAGGTAGGACCCAATTCTCGAGTGAATTAGAATGGAGTTTGAAGAGGAAGGAGTCAACCTCAGTTTCGACGGTGCATGCGTGTGCTCTAGTCCACGGTCCTCTCCGTCCTTGCGGTGATGGTGTGACGTGCATGGTGATGGTCGAGGGATGCTCCGCATCAGAGATGGCCTTGATCCAGTCGACCATTTATCAACAAGACCTGCGTCGATTCCATGCCAGGAACATAAGGGGTCGGGCATTTCAAGAAGGAGACTTGGTTCTTCGAGCGGATCAGCAGAAGCCACACAAGCTCGCCCCTGCTTGGGAGAGCCCTTTCATCGTCACCAAGGTGCTCCACAACGGAGCATACCGTCTCTTCAATGTCGAGCACAACAAAGATGAACCACGTACTTGGAATGCAGATCTGCTCCACCCTTTTTACTCTTAAGTATTTAGACTGATGAGATATAATAAGAAATACCACTTAGTTTGGCTATCAGAAGACATAATTTTACTTTCTTCCGAATGATTTTTGTTTATTTCTTTTGCACGTATCGCCTTAGCTGCAAATTTGTTTCGCCTAAGATGAAGTGATAAAAATCCTACCGAGTGGTGAGTTTGCCTCTCACTCGGGGGCTTAGCTGCAGTCCAGTACACGCCTAACCGAGTGGTGAGTCTGCCTCCCACTCGGTGGCTTAGCTGCAGTCCAGTACTCGCATAAGTGATAAAAATCCTACCGAGTGGCGAGTCTGCCTCCCACTCGGGTGCTTAGCTGTAGTCCAGTACTCGCCTAAGTGATAAAAATCCTACCAAGTGGTGAGTCTGCCTCCCACTCGGGGGCTTAGCTGCAGTCCAGTACTCGCCTAAGTGATAAAAATCCTACCGAGTCGTGAGTCTGCCTCTCACTCAGGGGCTTAGCTGCAGTCCAGTACTCACCTAAGTGATAAACATCCTACCGAGTGGTGAGTCTGCCTCCCACTCGGGGGCTTAGCTGCAGTCCAGTACTCGCCTAAGTGATAAAAATCCTACCGAGTGGTGAGTCGGCCTCCCACTCAGGGGCTTAGATGCAGTCCCATACTCGCCTAAGCGATAAAAATCCTACCTAGTGGTGAGTCTGCCTCTCACTCGGAGGCTTAGCTGCAGTCCAGTACTCGCCTAAGTAATAAAAAAAAGTCCTACTAATCGGTGTGGGCCGGTCGCAACCCTTCCCCCCTGGGGGTCGCACCGTCAAGAAGAAGGACGAGATTGTGGCGAGCAGCACTCGCCCAAATTTAAAAAATCCTACCGAGTGGTGAGCAGTCCTCCCACTCGGGGGCTTAGCTGCGGCCCAGTGCTCGCCTAAGTTTGAAAAATCCTACCGAGTGGTGAGCAACCCTTCCACTCGGGGGCTTAGCTGCAGCCCAACGCTCGCCTAAGTTTGAAAAATCCTACCGAGTGGTGAGCAGCCCTCCCACTCGGGGGCTTAGCTGCAGCCCAGTGCTCGCCTAAGTTTGAAAAATCCTACCGAGTGGTGAGCAACCCTTCCACTCGGGGGCTTAGTTGCAGCCCAGTGCTCGCCTAAGTTTGAAAATCATACCGAGTGGTGAGTGAGGTTGCGGGTTGACCACACCCCCCCACCCGGAGGCTGCACCATCAAGAAGAAGGACGAGATTGTATGCACCCAACGATTGGCCCCTTGCTGATGACAGGAACGTCAAGACCATTGTTGAGTACCTCGCTGATGAGCTAATCAATGCTGCCAAGGGCTCATCCGTCAAGAAGAAGGACAAGATTGTATGCACCCAACGATTGGCCCCTTGCTGATGACAGGAACGTCAAGACCATTGTTGAGTACCTCGCTGATGAGATGATCAATGCTGCCAAGGGCTCATCAAAGGGTCGACTGCTGATCCTTCTTCAACACCTGCATCAAACGATGAGAAACCGATCCAAGTGAAGAACAAATTTCGCTCGAAGATAAACCCAACATATTCAAAGATAAATCCAGAGTTTCCTAACCACGGATTAAAAGTACTCGGGCACCAGACCTGAAGGAGTTTTAATGATTACAAAATCACTCGACATTTCGAGGCAAATAAAGGTGAAGCATAATGTTTTTTCAATCACTCGGCGGGAGAAGGACTGACTGGATCGCAAAAGCTGTCGTGGTCGATGCTGTCGGTGATGCGAGTGGCTGCCTCGAGGAAGGTGTCCATGAAGTCCTGGAAAGAGTGCTTCTTAGTGTTCGCCACTTTGAGAGCTGCCAGCTTGTCTTCCTTAGCCTCCTTGCAGTGCACTCGGACCAAAGACAAGGCGACATCGGCACCACAGCGAGCAGAAGATTTCTTCCACTCTTGCACTCGGCCTGGGGTCTCATTTAGTCGAGTCATCAGGGACTTGAGGTCTTGAGACAGCTCTGCCTGAGGCCAGAGTTCAGCATCCACTTGGGTCATCGCCGCCTTCAGTCGAGCAAGATAAGCAACTGCACCATCCAAGCGTGACTCCAATCGCAGCAGATTCATTACAACGTCATCTTTCACATGACAATTGATGGGGTCGAGACCCGTCTCGACCCGCCCGGTTTCAGCTTCAAAGTCCTGACACAGTTCTGTCCCATTGCGAAAAATGATGAGTCGACAGCATGACAACAAAGTTTAGTCAGCGACAAATTAATTGCAGTCGAATGATCATACCTTCAAGCTTCAGAACAAGTTTCGTGGTGAGTTGCTCCAGATAGGACTCTAGCTTGTCTGTCTTGGTCCTGAGGCCGCCAACTTTAGTGGTCAGACTCTCCTTGTCCTTCTTCAGCTGCTCGACTTCTCGGTTAGCGTTCAAGATGGCAGTCTTCAGCTTCGCATTCTCCTCCTCCAATTTACCGGCCGAAGCCAGCTTCTGGTCCGCAAGCTTCGTCTTCTCGCGTGCTTCCTTCTGAGCAGCTGCTAGATCCAAATCCTTCTGCTCCAAAGCCTCCTTCATCCTCTCTAAAGAAACAACACTCTTCAGACGAGACTTGTGCATAGTGAAAATCGCCAATTTACCGGCTTGTGTGAAATCACTCGGTTCAAAGAGACTGAAAGAAATACCAGTGTGAAGTGTGAAGCTACAAAGCAGACAAAACGGTCGAATGATTACCTCCCATGATGTCCGTTTCTTCTTGAGCAGTCTTGAGATTCTTCTTCGCGAGTTCAAGGTCAAGTTCAACGCTGATATGCTTCTTCTTTAATTCGGTGAGCCGAGCTCCAAGATCACAAGACCTCTGCAGCCAGAAAGACAGACATGTCAGTCGACAGAAATAAGCGACAGTGAAGGAGAAGAATTACTCTAAGACTACTGCCGAATCAAATATTTAACAGTAGTCTCAGGGACTACACCCAGTGGGTGCACTTAGCGTGCCCCCACTAGAACTGACCAATACTCAGCAAGGCCTACTCAGCGTGAGGTCAAAAAAGAAAAAAAACAAGGGGATACACCATCAGACCTCAGTCGACTTCAAGCAGTCGACCGTGGTCTCGGGGACTACACCCAGTGGGTGCACTCGGCGTGCCCCCACTCGTTCGGACAGATTACTGGGACTCAGCTCAAGGCGAGTGGAGTTGAAGATTTCCTAAATTCTAGACAAAGGAACACCCACTGGGTGATCAGATATAAAGACAACACTCAAAAGTTCAGTCGAAGTTTTGCTGACCTGAACATTGGTCTGAAGAGCAGTGCTGGCGTTGTAAGCTACCTGACTAGCCTCATGCATCACTTTCACCTACTCCATGACAAGGTTCACCTGACGAAGAGCTTCCCTAGCGGCGCCCGGCGAGTCATCTGGAGTTTGATACGTAGCAAAGAGTGACGGCTCCAAGGTGGTCGAAGTAGTTACCGGGTCAGATGAGTGGAGTTGCACTGGTGCAGCAGGAGTCTGTGCAGTCGATCCCGACGGACGATCAGTCGTCAGCGGGTTGGCAAATGTGATGTTGGTCCGAACCGGCCCTTCAGAACGTTCGACCACTGCCTCAAGTGCCGGCGTCGACTAAGGGACTTGGATTTCAAGCCTCCTCCTGCCAGACCCTCCACTCTTCTTCCTCCTCTCATGTAGAGGCGCTTCTTCTTCCTCGTCATCAGGAAGCACAACAACTTCTTGCGGAACTATAGAAAGAGAGAAATGTCAGAAATTCTGCTGATTGACGATCTGCTCAACTTAACGAAGCTTGGTCGATCGAGCTTACCGACTCGTGAGGTGGCCTCTTCGTTTCTTGGCGCCTTGTCAATGTCCATGTCAGTGGCAGCAGAGGCGGGACTGGAAAGACACATGAATTGGTCGGTCAGACCAAGAAAATCTTCAGTCGACCTACGAAAACGCAAACGAGATACTCACCCCGAAGCAATGGGGACGTCCATCTTAATTCGCGGCAATGTCTTCCGGGCCTTTGGAGGAGCAACTTTAGGCTGCTTGGCCACCTTCTCTGTCAGCTCCGGAGTCAACGTCCGAGTGCGCTTCTGAGTATTGACACTCGGGCCCACGCTTTTTCTGCGCCCACCAGCCGGATCATGCCGCTATTTGGATCGACGTTCGGAGAGCGGCGGCGAGTCGACTTCTTCCTCCTCGTCCGACTCCTCGCTCTCCTCCTCCTCTTCTCCCGGAGACTCCCACTCACCACTCTCCTCCGCACTATCCTCCCTCTCCTGGCCCCGCTCCAAAGCTTGTTCACCATTGGGCATATCTTAGTGAATACCTGCAGAACAAATCGGTCGAGCGAGAGTCAGTCAACATCAAGTATAGTCGGAGCGTGAGCGGGGAGCAGTCGGAACAAGAAGTATACCTTGTCGGGCGGGTTTCCGTCGCCGAAGGGGACAACTCTCCTGGATCCTCTGGGGTTGTCCTGGTTGCCTGTGATGCTCCTCAGCCACAAAGCTACGGTTTCAGACTGCACTTCTTCTGGATGGACCCGAGCGGTGTCGTGTAGTCTAGAATACAACCACATCGGGTGATCGCGGGCCTGGAGAGGCTGGATGCGTCGACTGAGGAACACTTCCAATAGGTCCATGCCGGTAACACCATCATTGATGAGCTGGACCACTCTATCCACCAACATCCTCGTCTCCATGGTCTCATCAGCGGTTACTTTCAGTGGGGCAGGAGTCTGAACACGGTCAAACGAGAAAGGGGGAAGACCAGTCGACTGACCTGGAGTTGCAACGTCCTGGTAGTAGAACCAGGTCGATTGCCAGCCTCTAACAGATTCAGGGAGAGTCATGGCGGGAAAGGCACTCCTATTCCTCTTTTGGATAGCTAAACCCCCACACATCTGGATGACGTGGGTTTTTGAGTCACTCGACTTCGCCTTTTTTACCGACTGGGAACGAATGGTGAAGATGTGTTTGAAAAGACCCCAGTGCGGTCGACACCCTAAGAAGTTCTCGCACATCGATACAAACACAGCTAAATATGTGATGGTGTTGGGAGAAAAATGGTGGAGTTGAGCGCCAAAGAAGTTCAAGAATCCCCGAAAGAAAGGATGCGGAGGGAGCGAGAAACCCCGGTCGACGTGGGTGGCGAGCAGAACGCACTCACCCGGTCGAGGTTGCGGTTCGACCTCCCCCTTCGGCAGCCTCGCCGCTCCCTTGGCGATCAATCCGGACTCCTCCAGTTCGGCTAGATCCTCCTGCCGGACCGAAGACCGGATCCAATCGCCCTAGATCCAGCCCGGCGGCAGCCCCGCACGCGACGATGACCCGCGGTTCTGCTTCTTGCCTTTCGCTGTGCCCGTCGCCTTCTTAGCACGCTCTAGCACCACCATCTTGTACTTCACCATGGCTTGGGAGCAGCAACGTCGAGAGCGGAGGTGCTGGGCGCGGTGGAGAAGCAGAGGAGAAAGAAGAAGGAACATGCATGCACAGTGCCAGCGCCTCAGACCCGTCGCCTTATAAAGGGCCACCTCCGAGTGACTGATGCGTGGGACCAGGCAATCCCCTCCAATCCCGCAACAGTTGCATGCAACATACGTGGCAAAAAAGGTGGCATGGTAATCGAGGCATTGCTACTTATCCGGACCGCCCGTTTCGGCGCTCTCCACCCCGCGCACTTCCCCGAAATTTCGTATCCCGCGAAATCTGGGAAACACTGCAGACAATCGCGCCCAAGATCCCGCGCTCCAACACAGCACTCGACACATGAGGTCACCAGTTCAATCGACAGCTCACTGAATGGATCAAGGCGACTGAGTCGACACCGAAGTACCGACGCGGGCGTCCAGTCTTGCAGAAGACACTCGTGAAGACACGAAGCTCGGAGCAGATTCAACTTCAACCTACTTTTCACTCATACCTTAATCCATTCGGGGGCTACTGATGAGGATACAGACCTGGGGTAGGGTCATAGGCCTGACCTATACGCCCTACCCAAGGTCACTACCCTGGAAGATAAAAGGACCAACAGACGACAGGGGAGCGTCAGTCGAACACGTCGAGTGCAATCCACATCACTCGGAAGTCCTCCTCACTACCGTCACTCGACCATATGAAGAGTCACTCGACCATATCAAAGACCAAGAGTCAGAAGGACCCGCAACGGTCAGACGTTCACCCCTTAGTCTTTATAAGCATTAACAACACTTAAGGCTCGCGTTACCAGTAACGCCCCTTACTTTATGTACATTAAGCCCCTTGTAATGGAGGTGGGAAAGGGTCCTGGTGCACTCTATATAAGCCACCCCCTCCTCTGGGACAAGGGTTCGCACCCCCTGTAATATCACACACATAATCCAATCGACCGCCTCCGGGCACCGAGACGTAGGGCTGTTACTTCCACCGTGAAGGGCCTGAACTCGTAAATCTCATGTGTACACCTTCACCATAGCTGAGATCTTGCCTCTCCATACCTACCCCCCTTTCTACTGTCAGTCTTAGAACCACGACAATGATATCTCGCTAGCCCTTTCTGAGACCACAAAACATAAATGCAGAGCACCTCCAAAGTTCAAGCATCGACTAAACATTGTAATTCATGGTAGAAAAGATCCAGTCATGATGCACCCAACATTAACTACACACAATGCATCAGCACGACAGCAGTGCTCCCAGGTTCTGGCACTTATTTTAGAAGGTGATGACACAACATAAAAGTAAATAGAAAGTCCCTTCGCAGAGGGAAGCAATGATTTGCAGAGATGCCAGAGCTCAAGTTTTTAAAACAGATGTAAATGATATTTTGAGACATGCACCCTTCTCATTTACTTCACGACTATCACTTATCAATATCTTCCATGCTAAGCACGCTAGTGGCGGTTCCCAAGCGATAGAAGTAAAGGTTTTGACTCCATTGGGAGTTTTTGTTTGATTATTTGAGAGAATTCTTTTTGCAGTTTGGTACTGGGCATCCCTATTACCGCCCTTTTCTCATGCGATGGTGAGTGAATAAACACTCAACCTGAGAATAACCTGCTTATCATGGAAGATACCGACCACCTCTTGTCGTTCCATGAACGATCCAGGCACACAAAAGGGATATTTATTGAAGTTTTTAGAGGTGGCACATGCATATTTACTTAGGACGGCAGGGTCATACCGCATATAGGTAGGTATGGTGGACTCATCTGGAATAAGTTGGGTTCAAGGTTTTTGATGTACAAGCAGAATTCCCACTTAGTACAGGCGAAAGCTAGCAAATAGGTTGAGAAGTGGCCAACTAGAGAGCAACAATGGTCATGAACATGCATTATGCATAAGTAACATTGGAGACTAGCATGAGTAGGATATGAACCATAAACATAAATATCATAGAGGCTATGTTGGTTTTGATTCAACTACATGCATGAACATGTGCCAAGTCAAGCCACTCGAACATTCAAAGGAGGATACCATATCATCATACTACATCACAATCATTTTAACGCAATATTGATATCCAAGATAAGTCATTATCCACTCCTAGCTACTTATGCATGGCATGAGAAACTATAATCTCTAATTGTCATTGCAAACATGTTTAATCATAATGGGCTGAATCATGGATACTAGGTTAAACATATTTACAAAAACAGAACAAGTCGAGTTCACACCCATTTCTCTCTGCCACAGCCAGTTCATAGAATATCGTCATTATTGCCTTTCACTTGCATGACCGAATGATGTGAAAATAATAGTAGTGCAAGAGTGCCGTGGAGTAAGCTGGAATCCGCAAACACACATGAGAAGACAAGGTAAAATGGGCTCCTTGTTAGATCAACAAATATGCAAATGAGAGCCACTCAACATTTTTATCGTGGTCTTCTCCTTGGTACGATTCGAATAAAAAGAAAAGAAATTCAGAGAAACACACTGAAATATTTTTGGAGTTTTCGGTTTTCTTGAATAAGCAAATAGAAGGAAAAAGAAAAAACGGGAAAAATTATTTACACGGAAAACTCCCAACAAGCAAAAGAAGAACAAGGAAATATTTTTGGGTTTTCTTTTTAAGTATTACAACTAAGCATGCATAGAAAGTAAACTAACTATAACTAAATTTTTGGTTTTTCTAAGGTTTTTCAAACATACAAGAAGAAAGCAAGAAAATAAATTTAACATCGATAATACAATGAAAAAGTGTAAACACCGACAACTGAAATGAGATGTGTGAACATGAATGTAATGTCGATGAGAAACACGTACTCCCCCAAGCTTAGGATTCTGGCCTAACTTGGTGTCGGTGCAACAAACCCTGGGTATGTTGCCCAACTGTGCATAGGCGCAAGATCAAGACTGAAGCACCAGCTCAAGTCAAAGATTGAAGGACCAAGAGACTTGAAGAACCAACATGCAGCTCAGAGAGACCAAGATCGAGCCAGAGGTACAAGATATATATAAGAGAAGGGCCTCCCTTGTCGGGCAGGCGAGCCCGGCAGGGGGCGAGGCCACTACCAGAAGCAAGCAACCAAGACTCCCCGGCAGAGTCTGCCGGGGCTCGCGGGGGCTGAACCACCCCGCCAACCACTCTAGCACGACCCACATTGTCAATCAGTCCGGTGTCAAGCCGCAAGGTGATTAAGTGGCAGCCATTTGCCACATGGCGGTCATTTCCTACAGAAGAAACCCGCAGATGACACCTGTCCTGCGACGTGTCAAGAGAACACGCGTGGGGCTGGCGAGATAGCCCAGCAAGCCTTGCCGGGCAACCAGTGATGTGACGCTAAGCGGTGCATTTAATGCACCCTGTCAGCCTGCAGAGTTAGGTATGATAGCACTGTTCGCTATCATATCAGTGGATAATGACCACTTTGCCACTGTGGTGACCCCTTAATCTATAAAAGGAGGCCCATGGCACCCGTAGGAAGGGTTGGAAAGTTGATGAACCCAAGCCACCATTGTAGGGGAACGTAGCAGAAATTCAAAATTTTCCTACGTGTCACCAAGATCTATCTATGGAGAAACCAGCAACGAGGGGAAGGAGAGTGCGTCTACATACCCTTGTAGATCGCCAAGCGGAAGCGTTCAAGAGAACGGGGTTGAAGGAGGCGTACTCGTCGTGATCCAAATCACCGGAGATCCTAGTGCCGAACGGACGGCACCTCCGTGTTCAACACACGTACAGCCCGGTGACGTCTCCCATGCCTTGATCCAGCAAGGTGAGAGGGAGAGGTTGAGGAAGACTCCATCCAGCAGCAGCACAACGGCGTGGTGGTGATGGAGGAGCGTGGGAGTCCAGCAGGGCTTCGCCAAGCACCGCGAGATATGAGGAGAAAGAGAGGTAGGGATGCGCCAACAGGAGAAGAAACTCATGTGTTGGGCTGCTCCTATGACTCCACTATATATAGGGGGAGAGCCCCCACCTAGGTTTCCACCCCTAGGGGGCGGCGGCCAGCCCTAGATCCCATATAGGGGGGCGGCCAAGGGGTGGAGAGGGGGAAACTTGCCCCCCAAGCAAGGTGGGGCGCCCCCTCCCCAAACCCTAGGCGCCTTGGGCCCTTGTGGGGGGGGGGCGGGGGGGGGGGGGGGGGGGCGCACCAGCCCACATGGGGCTGGTCCCCTCCCACACTTGGCCCATGCAGCCCTCCGGGGCCGGTGGCCCCACTTGGTGGACCCCCGGGACCCTCCCGGTGGTCCCGGTACGTTACCGATAAAACCCGAAACTTTTCCGGTGACCAAAACAGGACTTCCCATATATAAATCTTTACCTCTGGACCATTCTGGAACTCCTCGTGACATCCGGGATCTCATCCGGGACTCCGAACAACATTCGGTAACCACATACAAACTTCCTTTATAACCCTAGCGTCATTGAACCTTAAGTGTGTAGACCCTACGGGTTCGGGAACCATGCAGACATGACCGAGACGTTCTCCGGTCAATAACCAACAGCGGGATCTGGATACCCATGTTGGTTCCCACATGCCCATGATGTCAAGGACTCAATCGATCCCGTATACAATTCCCTTTGTCTAACGGTATTGTACTTGCCCGAGATTCGATCGTCGGTATGCCGATACCTAGTTCAATCTCGTTACCGGCAAGTCTCTTTACTCGTTCCGTAACACATCATCCCGTGATCAACCCCGTGGTCACATTGTGCACATTATGATGATGTCCTACCGAGTGGGCCCAGAGATACCTCTTCGTTTACACGGAGTGACAAATCCCAGTCTCGATTCGTGCCAACCCAACAGACACTTTCGAAGATACCTGTAGTGCATCTTTATAGCCACCCAGTTACGTTGTGACGTTTGGTACGCCCAAAGCATTCCTAAGGTATCCGGGAGTTGCACAATCTCATGGTCTAAGGAAATGATACTTGACATTAGAAAAGCTTTAGCATACGAACTATGATCTTTGTGCTAGGCTTAGGATTGGGTCTTGTCCATCACATCATTCTCCTAATGATGTGATCCCGTCATCAATGACATCCAATGTCCATGGTCAGGAAACCGTAACCATCTATTTGATCGACGAGCTAGTCAACTAGAGGCTTACTAGGGACATGGTGTTGTCTATGTATCCATACGTGTATCTGAGTTTCCTATCAATACAATTATAGCATGGATAATAAACGATTATCATGAACAAGGAAATATAATAATAACTAATTTATTATTTCCTCTAGGGCATATTTCCAATAGTCTCCCAGTTGCACTAGAGTCAATAATCTAGTTCACATCGCCATGTGATTAACACTCACAGGTCACATCGCCATGTGACCAACATCCAAAGAGTTTACTAGTGTCATTAAACTAGTTCACATCATCATGTGATTAAGACTCAATGAGTTCTGGGGTTTGATCATGTTTTGCTTGTAAGAGAGGTTTTAGTCAACGGGTCTGCAACATTCAGATCCGTATGTACTTCGCAAATCTCTAGGTCATATTGTAAATGCTGCTTCCACGCTCCACTTGGAGCTATTCCAAATGATTGTTCCACTATACGTATCCAGTTTGCTACTCAGAGTCATTCGGATAGGTGTTAAAGCTTGCATCGACGTAACCCTTTACGCCAAACTCTTTATCACCTCCATAGTCGAGAAACATGTCCTTATTTACTCCAAGGACAATTTTGACCACTGTCCAATGATCCATTCCTGGATCATTCTTGTACCCCTTGACTGACTCATGGCAAGGCACACTTCCGGTGCGGTACACATCATAGCATACTATAGAGCCTACGTCTGAAACATAGGGGACGGCCTTCGTCCTTTGTCTCTCTTCTGCCGTGGTCGAGCTTTAACTCTTAACTTCATACCTTACAACTCAGGCAAGAACTCCTTCTTTGACTGATCCATCTTGAACACCTTCAAGATCATGTCAAGGTATATGCTCATTTGAAAGTACCATTAAGTGTTTTTGATCTATCCTCATAGATCTTGATGCTCAATGTTCAAGTAGCTTAATCCAGGTTTTCTATTGAAAAACACCTTTCAAATAACCCTATATGCTTTCTAGAAATTCTACATCATTTCTGATCATCAATATGTCAACAACATATACTCATCAGAAATTCTATAGTGCTCCCACTTACTTCTTTGGAAATACAAGTTTCTCATAAACTTTGTACACACCCAAAATCTTTGATCATCTCATCAAAGTGTACATTCCAACTCCGAGATGCTTACTCCAGTCCTTAGAAGGATTGCTGGAGCTTTGCATACCTTTTAGCATCCTTAGGATCGACAAAACCTTTCTGATTGTATTGCATACAACCTTTCCTTGCGAAGACTGGTAAGGAAACTCGTTTTGACATCCATCTGCCAGATTTCATAAATGCAGCTAATGCTAACATGATTCCGACGGACTTAAGCATTGCTACGGATGAGAAAATCTCATCGTAGTCAACTCCTTGAACTTGTGAAAAACTCTTTGCCACAAGTCGAGCTTCATAGACGGTGACATTACCGTCCACGTCCGTCTTCTTCTTAAAGATCCATTTATCTCAATGGCTTGCCGATCATCGGGCAAGTCCACCAAAATCCATGCTTTATTCTGATACATGGATCCTATCTCGGATTTCGTGGCTTCTAACCATTTGTCGGAATATGGGCCCACCATCGCTTCTCCATAGCTCGTAGGTTCATTGTTGTCTAGCAACATGACCTTCAAGACAGGATCACTGTACCACTCCGAAGCAGTATGTGTCCTTGTCGTCCTACGAGGTACGGTAGTGACTTGATCCGAAAACTTCATGATCACTATCATAAGCTTCTACTTCAATTGGTGTAGGTGCCACAGGAACAACTTCCTGTGCCCTGCTACACACTAGTTGTAGTGACGGTTCAATAACCATATCAAGTCTCCACCATCCTCCCACTCAACTTTTTCGAGAGAAACCTTTCCTCGAGAAAGGACCCGATTCAAGAAACAATCCCTATTGCTTTCAGATCTGAATTAGGAGGTATACCCAACTGTTTTGGGTGTCCTATGAAGATGCATTTTATTCGCTTTGGGTTCGAGCTTATCAACCTGAAACTTTTTCACATAAGCGTCGCAGCCCCAAACTTTTAAGGAACGACAGCTTAGATTTCTCCAAACCATAGTTCATACGGTGTCGTCTCAACGGAGTTACGTGGTGCCCTATTAAAGTGAGTGTGGTTGTCTCTAATGCCTAACCCATGAACGATAGTGGTAATTTGATAAGAGACATCATGGTACGCACCATATCCAATAGGGTGCAACTATGACGTTCGGACACACCATCACACTATGGTGTTCCAGGTGGTATTATTTGTGAAACAATTTCCACAATGTCTTAATTGCGTGCCAAAGCTCGTAACTCAGATACTCATCTCTATGATCATATCATAGACATTTTATCCTCTTGTCACGATGATCTTCAACTTCACTCTGAAATTACTTGAACCATTCAATAATTCAGACTTGTGTTTCATCAAGTAAATATACTCAGTATCTACTCAAATCATCCGTGAAGTAAGAACATAACGATATTCACTGCATGCCTCAGTACTCATTAGACTGCACACATCAAAATGTGTTACTTCCAACAAGTTGCTATCTTGTTCCATCTTACTGAAAACGGGGCTTTTCAGTCATCTTGCCCATGTGGTATGATTTGCATATCTCAAGCGATTCAAAATCAAGTGAGTCCAAACGATCCATCTGCATGGAGTTTCCTCATGCATATACACCAATAGACATGGTTCGCATGTCTCAAAATATTCAAAACGAGTGAGTCCAAAGATCCATCAACATGGAGCTTCTTCATGCGTTTTATACCAATATGACTTACATGACAGTGCCACAAGTAAGTGGTACTATCATTACTATCTTATATCTTTTTGGCATGAAAATGTGTATCACTACGATCGAGATTCAATAAACCATTCGTTTCAGGTGCAAGACCATTGAAGGTATTATTCAAATAAACAGAGTAACCATTATTCTCCTTAAATGAATAACCGTATTGCGATAGACATAATCCAATCATGTCTATGCTCAACGCAAACACCAAATGACAATTATCCAGGTTTAATACTAATCTTGATGGTAGAGGGAGCGTGCGATGTTTGATCACATCAAACTTGGAAACACTTCCAACATATATCGTCAGCTCACCTTTAGCTAGTCTCCGTTTATTCCGTAGCTCTTTTATTTTGAGTTACTAACACTCAGCAACTGAGCTGGTATCTTAATACCCTGGTGCTACTAGGAGTACTAGTAAAGTACACATTAACATAATGTATATCCAATATACTTCTATCGACTTTGCCAGCCTTCTCATCTACCAAGTATCTAGGGTAATTCTGCTCCAGTGGTTGTTCCCCTTATTACAGAAGCACTTAGTCTCGGGTTTCGGTTCAACCTTGGGTTTCTTCACTAGAGCAGCAGCTGATTTGCCGTTTCATGAAGTATCCCTTCTTGCCCTTGCCCTTCTTGAAACTAGTGGTTTCACCAACCATCAACAATTGATGCTCCTTCTTGATTTCTACTTTCGCGATGTCAAACAACGTGAATACCTCAAGGATCATCATCTCTATCCTTGATATGTTATAGTTCATCACGAAGCTCTAGCAGCTTGGTGGCAATGACTTTGGAGAAACATCACTATCTTATCTGGAAGATCAACTCCCACTCGATTCAAGTGATTGTTGCACTCAGACAATCTGAGCACAAGCTCAATGATTGAGCTTTTCTCCGTTAGTTTGCAGGCTAAGAAAATCGTCGGAGGTCTCATACCTCTTGACGTGGGCACGAGCCTGAAATCCCAATTTCAGCCCTCGAAACATCTCATATGTTTCGTGACGTTTCGAAAACATCTTTGGTGCCTCGACTCTAGACCGTTTATCTGAACTATCACGTAGTTATCAAAACATGTATGTCCGATGTTCGCAACATACACAAACGACGTTTGGGGTTCAGCACACTGAGCGGTGCATTAAGGACATAAGCTTTCTACTGATCGCATAATCGCTACTATCAACTTTCAACTATATTTTCTCTAGGAACATATCTAAACAGTGGAACTAAAGTGCGAGCTTACGACATAATTTGCAAAGATCTTTTGACTATGTTCAGGATAATTAAGTTCATCTTATGAACTCCCACTCAAATAGACATCCCTCTAGTCATCTAAGTGATTACATGATCCGAGTCAACTAGGCCGTGTCCGATCATCACGTGAGACGGACTAGTTATCATCGGTGAACATCTTCATGTTGATCGTATCTACTATACGACTCATGCTCGACCTTTCGGTCTCTTGTGTTCCGAGACCATGTCTGTACATGCTAGGCTCGTCAAGTCAACCTAAGTGTTTCGCGTGTGTAAAACTGTCTTACACCCGTTGTATGTGAACGTAAGAATCTATCACACCCGATCATCACGTGGTGCTTTGAAACGAGGAACTTTCACAATGGTGCACAGTTAGGGGGAACACTTTCTTGAAGTTTTAATGAGGGATCATCTTATTTACTACCGTCGTTCTAAGCAAATAAGATGCATAAACATGATAAACATCACATGCAATCAAATAGTGACATGATATGGCCAATATCATATTGCTCCTTTTGATCTCCATCTTCGGGACTCCATGATTATCATCATCACCAGCATGACACCATGATCTCCATCATCGTGTCTCCATGAAGTTGTCTCGCCAACTTATTACTTCTACTACTATGGCTACCGGTTAGCAATAAAGTAAAGTAATTACATGGCGTTGTTCAATGACACGCAGGTCATACAATAAATAAAGACAACTCCTATGGCTCCTGCCGGTTGTCATACTCATCGACATGCAAGTCGTGATTCCTATTACAAGAACATGATCAATCTCATACATCACATATCATTCATCACATTCTTCTTGGCCATATCACATCACATTTCATACCCTGCAAAAACAAGTTAGACGTCCTCTAATTGTTGTTTGCATGTTTTACGTGGCTGCTATGGGTTTCTAGCAAGAACGTTTCTTACCTAGGCAAAACCACAACGTGATATGTCAATTGCTATTTACCCTTCATAAGGACCCTTTTCATCGAATCCATTCCGACTAAAGTGGGAGAGACTAGCACCCGCTAGCCACCTTATGCACCAAGTGCATGTCAGTCGGTGGAACCTGTCTCACATAAGAGTACATGTAAGGTCGGTCCGGGCCGCTTCATCCCACAATACTGTCGAAACAAGATTGGACTAGTAACGGTAAGCATATTGAACAAAATCAACGCCCACAACTACTTTGTGTTCTACTCGTGCAAAGAATCTACGCAATAGACCTAGCTCATGATGCCACTGTAGGGGAACGTAGCAGAAATTCAAAATTTTCCTACGTGTCACCAAGATCTATCTATGGAGAAACCAACAACGAGGGGAAGGAGAGTGCATCTACATACCCTTGTAGATCTCCAAGCGGAAGTGTTCAAGAGAACGGGGTTGAAGGAGTCGTACTCGTCGTGATCCAAATCACCGGAGATCCTAGTGCCGAACGGACGGCACCTCCGTGTTCAACACACGTACAGCCCGGTGACGTCTCCCATGCCTTGATCCAGCAAGGTGAGAGGGAGAGGCTGAGGAAGACTCCATCCAGCAGCAGCACAACAGCGTGGTGGTGATGGAGGAGCGTGGGAGTCCAGCAGGGCTTCGCCAAGCACCGCGAGATATGAGGAGAAAGAGAGGTAGGGCTGCGCCAACAGGAGAATAAACTCATGTGTTGGGATGCTCCTATGCCTCCACTATATATAGGGGGAGAGGAGGCTGCGCCCCCACCTAGGTTTCCACCCCTAGGGGGCGGCGGCCAGCCCTAGATCCCATCGAGGGGGGCGGCCAAGGGGTGGAGAGGGGGAAACTTGCCCCCCAAGCAAGGTGGGGCGCCCCCTCCCCAAACCCTAGGTGCCTTGGGCCCTTGTGGGGGGGCGCACCAGCCCACCTGGGGCTGGTCCCCTCCCACACTTGGCCCATGCAGCCCTCCGGGGCCGGTGGCCCCACTTGGTGGACCACCAGGACCCTCCCGGTGGTCCCAGTACGTTACCGATAAAACACGAAACTTTTCCGGTGACCAAAACAGGACTTCCCATATATAAATCTTTACCTCCGGACCATTCCGAAACTCCTCGTGACGTCCGGGATCTCATCCGGGACTCCGAACAACATTCGGTAACCACATACAAACTTCCTTTATAACCCTAGCGTCATCGAACCTTAAGTGTGTAGACCCTACGGGTTCGGGAACCATGCAGACATGACCGAGACGTTCTCCGGTCAATAACCAACAGCGGGATCTGGATACCCATGTTGGCTCCCACATGTTCCACGATGATCTCATCGGATGAACCACGATGTCAAGGACTCAATCGATCCCGTATACAATTCCCTTTGTCTAACGGTATTGTACTTGCCCGAGATTCGATCGTCGGTATGCCGATACCTAGTTCAATCTTGTTACCGGCAAGTCTCTTTACTCGTTCCATAACACATCATCCCGTGATCAACCCCTTGGTCACATTGTGCACATTATGATGATGTCCTACCGAGTGGGCCCAGAGATACCTCTCCGTTTACACGGAGTGACAAATCCCAGTCTCGATTCGTGCCAACCCAATAGACACTTTCGGAGATACCTGCAGTGCACCTTTATAGCCACCCAGTTACGTTGTGACGTTTGGTACGCCCAAAGAATTCCTATGGTATCCGGGAGTTGCACAATCTCATGGTCTAAGGAAATGATACTTGACATTAGAAAAGCTTTAGCATACGAACTACAATCTTTGTGCTAGGCTTAGGATTGGGTCTTGTCCATCACATCATTCTCCTAATGATGTGATCCCGTCATCAATGACATCCAATGTCCATGGTCAGGAAACCATAACCATCTATTTGATCGACGAGCTAGTCAACTAGAGGCTTACTAGGGACATGGTGTTGTCTATGTAACCATACGTGTATCTGAGTTTCCTATCAATACAATTATAGCATGGATAATAAACGATTATCATGAACAAGGAAATATAATAATAACTAATTTATTATTGCCTCTAGGGCATATTTCCAACAACCATACGCGCGTAGTCACTACAACCCCGAGCAAACCCTGCCGGGCAAGTGTACTATGCACCACCACATTCATTCCACCATGAATCCACCAAAGCAGGAGTAGGGTCTTATGCCTTGTGGCGGCCCGAACCTAGGTAAATTGCTCGTGTGCTCTCTATCATGCTGCCATGCGCTAATATGCTCTTTGTGCAACACGATGTCCCCCTGTCGAACCAGCAAGGGGCCACCCGGTCCCATAGGTGGCCGCGTATATATCGCGACATCTTTGGCACGCCAGGTAGGGGGCTCGCTTGCGCAAACCTGATAGCATGCGCAACACGCTATCTTGATCACCATATTCATCTTCGACGACGCCATCGACCATGGTGCCCAAGAAGAAGAAGTCCAGCCCTTCGGCCCAGCCATCCACCTCGAAGGCTCCGCTGCCCGCAGCCTCAAATGTTGCGGGGGATGCGAAGACAAGCGAGGACGTGAGCGCTGTTGGGGGTGTGGCAGTAGCAGGTGGCGCCATCGCCACTCCACCTGTGGCCGACACGGGGGCTGAAGGCGTCGGAGAGGAACAGCTTCAGCAGCGTCTCAAAGGTCACGCTCCATGAGGTGCGAACGAGGGGGTCACTCCGCTCACACCCCCTCCTCCCACCAGCGGGCACAGCCGCAACAACGGCGGTCGGTCCGGGGTGAGCCTTCGCCCTCCGGCCGCCCCTGCCATGGAGGCGGCCACAACACATGTGCCTCCCCTCGGACGAGCCAGCCCGACCGCTGCGCCCAACAGAGCCGCTAACCCTCGAGCACCATCGTTGTGCGACCCCGCTGCCCAAGTGGTCGTCCCATAGTTGCGTGGACGCGGCGATACCGCTGTCACCGGTGCTGGCGCCACCAGGTGCCAGGCAACAGTGTGGCTGACGTCATCAGCATCTATGCCGAGCACAACCACAGAGGTTATGGCGCGAGCCCAGCTGCTACTAAGGTTTCCGCTGGCAGCCGAGTAGATGGATGAATGGCGTGCCACCATCCATAGCCTCCTCGGTTCCGCCGAGGCTGGGGGCTCACGGCGAGCTGGCCCGCCACGACCTCCCCAAGCAAAAGCAACTGCCTGTACGGCTGGACGAACAAAGGAAGCCGTCCCCATGGTGCAGCCCCCACCACGGCAACCAACACGGGTGCAGCTGAATCAAGACCCCGACGACGTCTCGATGGCCTCCTCTGATCCTCGAGCATGTCCAGGCCAACATCGAGCCCCAGAGGATAGGTGGCGGGGGGACGCGTGCATCGTCATGGATCGGCACCATGACGACCTCCGCCAGACTGACGGGTGCGGCGGCCTCGACGTTGACGAGCGCGCATTCGGTGTTGGTGGGTGCCTACCTTTCGAGGTCGGCTGCCTTGCCTTTACACGAGAGCTGCGGCAAGTCCGTTGGCCATCCGTTCGCACGTTCAAGCCAGAGATACCTAAGAAGTATGATGGGAGGCTGAACCCGACAGAGTTCCTGAGCATCTACGCCATCGCTATTCAGGTTGCCAGGGGAAGAGATGAGAAGGTGTTCGCCAACTACTTCCCTTTGGCCCTCAAGTCCAATGTGAGGTCTTGGCTGATGCACCTCCTGGAGAACTCCATTTCGTCATGGGCAGATCTGTTCCACGATGTCACACCCTAGCTAGTTCATGCATTAGAGTGTTGCATCATGTTTTATCTTTCAACAGAAACCTGAAATGGGGATGACAGAACCCCCAGCCCCTCTGAAACCAACTAGGGTTTACTAAAAACTTTTTCAATGAACCTGAAATGCCCCTCTAAAATGTCCATCATTTTTGTCTTGGTTCAGAACCTCTGCCAAAAGTGATGCACAATTTCCTAGGTCATCTTAGGGTCTTTGAATTAAATCATAAATATTTGATTTTGGGCATTTAAAGTTATATAAAATATTTCAAATGCCCAAATATTCCCAATCTAAAATGTTTCATGTTGGAAATATTCCAACAATGGACCAGGAGTAGTTTGGTGAATTTTAGAACTTTTTAGGTATTTTTAATAATTCAACAAAGTTGCAGAGGTATAAAAAAAGAAAAACAGAAAGGAAAACTTACCTGGCGCCTGCAACCCGGCCCACCTGCCGGCCCAGCCCAGCGCCGTGCCAGTGAGCTGCTTGCCCGGCCAGGCAGGCAGGCAAGGTGCTCGATGGCGAGCACCGCATGGGTGCCACGCACCTGCTCGCCGCCTCGCCGCTCCCCTCTTCACGCCACGTCGGGGATCAGTCCCCCTCTCTCCCCCGAAACCCTTAGACACCCCTTCTCCTCTCCAGCTCCTCCCCCTCGCGCTCCCCAGCCATGGCCGACGCCACCGCCGCCGCCCCATCGTCGTAGCCGCGCTCCCTGCCACCCGTGCGTCGTCTCGTCGTGTCCAGGAGCTCCGCTGCCATCCACTTCATCGAGTTAACCGAGCCCCGTGTGCTCGCAAGGACCGTGTCCACCGCACCGACCTCGCCCGAGTCCGCCATCGCCGGAGATCCCCTTCAACGCCGTCGTCGCATCAGCTCGTCCGCGACCCCGCCGGTGGCCTCTACGAGTGCTCCGTGAGCCTAGCTACCCCTCCTACCCTTCCTCTCTCATTCCCGAGCCATGTAGCCACCGCACGAAGATCACCCGCACGCACCGCCGCGGATCTCGTCGCCGACGTGCTCCCGGCCATCCTCCGGCCAACTCACGGTGTCCAACGCACTCACCACGCTGCGTTGGGTCCAACCGTGCACTCCCCGCACCTCACTGCACCCCCTAGCCCGAGTTCGTCTCCAACCGAACTCCGGTGGCCGCCAAGGTCGCCGCCGGCGCCAACTCCGGCCACCCCGACCCCAACGGACTCCAGCAAGAGCTGCGGCTCGTCCTCAGCTCTACCCCGATGCCCTCCGCGACCCATTTGGTGGCCGGAACGGCCAAAACCACTTCCCCCGCCGCGTCGGGCTCGCCGGCGGCTAAACGCCGGCACCGCTGACTTTGACTTTGACCACGGGTGGGCCTAGGTTGACTCCGTTGAGTCACTGACAAGTGGGGCCCAGCCCTGTTAATTAAGCCAGTTTATTTTTAATTAAATTCTAACTAAACTAATCGCACTGACACCCTGGACCCACGCGTCAGGTTTGACCTGGACCGGGTCTGTTGACCTGCTGAGGTCAGCATGAGGCAATGCTGACGCAGTAATTAATTCTGGATTTATTTTTATTCAGGAAATTCCAGAAATTAGTATAAACTTCAAAAATTCATATAAATTCAACCATAGCTCCAAATCAAACAAATTATATATGAAAAATGATCAGAAAAATCCAATCTATCCATCTGTACTATTTTCATGCATGATTAAACAAGTTAACCTGCTGTTTAGTGAAAAACATGATAAAGCACTATTTAAGATCATATATGAGTTTGGAAATTGAATCTTTGGTTCAAAATGGTTCAAACCCATCTGGTCTTAGTTGCATTAGCCCAACACACTTATATATGCCATGTCTCATGCATGCATCATATTGTTGCATATTGTTTGGTGACGTTGTGTATCGGTGTTCTCTACGGCAGGTTCTGCCTCCGAGGAGTACCGTGATTACCCTAACGAAGAGCAATATCAGTGCACCGACCCATCAGGCAAGCAACCAACCATTTGATCATATCGATACAATCCCATGTTCTCGCTTCTGCTCTCTTTTACTGCATTAAGACAACGCGATTCAAACTGCTGTGTGCTGCGGTAGTTGAACCCATTTCCTCTGCATGACCTGTCATTGCCATAGTAACTAGATGAAACCCACTAGCATGTGTAGGAGTTGATTGAGCCATGTATATGATGTTCCTACCTTGCTATGCCTGCTATGCTTAGAGTCGTGTCAGGTCTGGTTCATCTGGGTGATGGGCTAGAGTGAAATGATCATGTCAGTATGAGAGTGGTGTGTTGAACACGATTTGGTAAAGGTATCGATGAGAGGCCATGTAGGAGTACATGGTGGGTTGTTTCATTGAAGCCGTCCTTAAGCACTGAGATCTGTATGTGTGATTTAAGAATCAGCTACTACCATACATTGGGCCCTGAAATATGACCCCGCTCGACTTTCTATTCACCCTAGTCCTCTGTCCAGGAGTTGCAAGTAGTTTCTGGTGTTTATAGCTTACTGGAGGCCGTGGACAGCGCTGACCATAGGGGTGGGCTGTGATGCAGTAGGTACGTGGCCGGGTATACCGGGCACCCGTTAGGTGTCTCGGAACCCTGTTCACATCGTTTGGGGCTGTGAGCGAAACCCCGGCCGGATCTCCTCATGGATGGAACCCGAATAGGCAATAAACCTGGACTAGAGACTTGAGTGCGTAGGTAGGTCGTGGTCTACACCCACGTCGGTTTTCGCTTGAAGTCTGCCGAGCACATGTCGTGTGCAGACGCTAAGTGGTGGACACATGTATGAAGAAGTACACCCCTGCAGGGTTAACATAATCTATTCGAATAGCCGCGTCCGCGGTAAAGGACTACTTGGTTGCCTATACAGTTCATAGACAAGTAAACTGGAAACTACTAAAAGCTTCTAGATAAGCGTGAGTGCCGAGGATGTCTCTTCCGTAGGAAGACGGAGGTGGATCCTTGGTAGTGTATTGAGTGGTGAGTAGTGGACTCGTGTGCGCAAAACCATTTCAAGTTGGAGTCTCGTAGGATAGCTTAGCCAAGAGTCAAAGCTGGCTTGCTGCAATAACTCCACCTACCCTTCTTGATAATGAGCATGCATGTAGGGTCTGATGTAAGTCTTGCTGAGTACCTTTGTACTCATGTTGCTTTAATTTATGTTTTCAGAAGATGCTACAACCCCTTCCGACGGGTTCTTCGTAGACATTGACATCGATGAGTAGGCTAAGGCCCAGGTGGTGATCCTGAGCACGTGAAGTACCATGTAGTATAGCTAGGCTTACCCAAGCCTCTTTTATTTTACTAGTTGTCTGTACCCAGACGAGTTACCTTCTGCTGTCGTCTTGTATGCTTGTATGACTTGAATGTGGGTCGTGTGACCCGTGCTTGTGTGAATGCTATGTATGGCTCTCTGAGCCTCTAAATAAAGTACTTGTGTCGTAGAGTCATGTTGTGATGCCTTGTTGTATTTGCACATATCGAGCATATTGTGTGTATGATTGAAATGCTTGGTATGTGTGGGATCTGACTATCTAGTTGTTTATCTTTAGTAGCCTCTCTTACCGGGAAATGTCTCCTAGTGTTACCACTGAGCCATGGTAGCTTGCTACTGCTCCGGAACACTTAGGCTGGCCGGCATGTGTCCTTCCTCGTTCCTGTGTCTGTCCCTTCGGGGAAATGTCACGCATTGAGTACCGGAGTCCTGTTAGCCCGCTACAGCCCGGTTTACCGGAGTCCTGCTAGCCCAGTGCTACAGCCCGGACCCACTTTCTGATGACCGACACGTTCGATGCTGGGTCATGGATGCCTGTCCCTGTAAGTCTGCGCCACTTTGGATTTACGACTAGTCATGTCAGCCCGGGCTCCTTATCATAAGGATGCTAGCGACACTATCATATACGTGAGCCAAAAGGCGCAAACGGTCCCGGGCAAAGGTAAGGCGACACCCGTGGGGATACCGTGCGTGAGGCGGCAAAGTGATATGAGGTGTTACAGGCTAGATCGATGTGACATTGAGTCGGGGTCCTGACACACGAGTTCATTGGTGCCTTCACTGGTGGCCACCAAGAGCCCGACAGACCTAGCGACCAGCAGCTTCTCCAGCAGAAGGAAGGAGAAACCCTCTGTAAGTATTTACAGAGATTTAGTAAAGTTCATAGAAATATTCCGAATATCCATCTGACAACTGTTATAGCAGCCTTCCAATCCAATGTGCGCAACGTCACATTCATTCTAAGATGAATGTGCAGTTGCCCAAGACTGTGAAGGAGCTATACACACTAGTGGATAAGTGTGCTCGGATGGAGGAAGGAAGGAAGCTGTCCGGAGAGGAAGATGGCATCAATGTTGATTCGGAGGATGAGGATGAATCAACCAGTCAGAGAAAGGGCAAGAAGCACAATAAGAAGCCAAGAGAGAAGGCAGTGATGACTGTAGAAGGTTCAGGCACGCCTAGTACCGGCAAGAAGGCCAAGGCTGAGGCCCCCGGCAAGGGGGTTGCCGCATGCACAGCCTGCCGGGAAACCGCAGCCACGGAAAAAGTTGGGAAAGGTGATGGGCCATACTGCAAGATCCACCAGACCAAAGGCCACGACCTTCAGGAGTGCTATCAAGTTGAGCAACTCGTCAATAGACAGAGGGCAGAGTATGATAAGCATGATAAGGAGAAAGGTCAGAATGCTGCTATCGGTAAGGGCCGAGGTAATGAAGAGAACTGCCCCGGCAATCCCTTTCGGAACCAAGGAAAACCCGCCAGGGGCCATGAGAAGGAAATATGTGATGATGTGAGTGATGAAGGGAATGAAGAAGAAACCAGTGAGCAGGAATTTCAGAAGGCCACTGATGCCCTATGCATTGATGGAGGAGCATCTTTGCACACCTCTCATCGCCAACTCAAGCGATGGGCACGAGAGGTTAATGCTATGGAAGGAGCGACAGAGGCCCGGAAGCCGCTCAAGTGGTCCCGCATGCCCATCATCTTTGATGAGGAGGATCACCCTGGCCGCACCACTGTGGTAGGGTGTTTGCCATTGTTGGTCTCCCCAACAATTCACAACCTCAAGGTCACAAAGATGTTAGTGGATGGCGGGGTCGGGTTGAATCTGATTTCCCTGGCAATCATCAACAGGCTTCAGATAGGGAAGAAGAGCTAGAGACTACCGACACGTTTCAAGGAGTCAATCCCAGCAGGTGCCGTCCCAAGGGAAAGATTACATTGCCAGTGATGTTCGGGGGAGAACTGAAGTATCAGACTGAGAAGGTTGTGTTTGATGTGGTAGACCTCCCTCTGCCGTACAATGGGATTCTAGGATGCCCGGCCTTGTCTAAGTTCATGGCAGCATCCCACTATGCTTATAACACTTTGAAGATGCCTGGGCCGCTCGGAGTCATCACTATCCATCGGATGAGAAGGGTACGAAACCACCTCAAAGCTATTCTTTCCGATCAATCTATCCTAGAGTTCGTACTAAAATAATGCAAGCTATTGATGACCCACAAGTATAGGGGATCAATTGTAGCTCTTTTTGATAAGGTGTCGAACCCAACGAGGAGCAGAAGGAAATGACAAGTAGTTCCAGTAAGGTAATGTCTGCAAGTGCTGAAATTGTAAGTAGCAGGTAGTTTGATAGCAAGATAATTTGTAACGAGCAAGTAACAATAGTAGTAACAAAAGTGCAGCAAGGTAGCCCAATCCTTTTGAGGCAAAGGACATGCCAAAAAGGTCTCTTATGATAAGCAAAGCGTTCTTGAGGGTACACGGGAATTTCATCTAGTCACTTTCATCATGTTAGTTTGATTTGTGTTCGCTACTTTGATAATTTGATATGTGGGTGGACCGGTGCTTAGGTGCTGTTCTTACTTGACCAAACCTCCTACTTACGATTAACCCTCCCGCAAGCATCCGCAACTATGAGAAAAGTATTAAGAATAAATTCTAACCATAGCACTAAACTTTTGGGTCCGGTCGGTCCCTTACGAAATAGCGCATAAACTGGGGTTTAAGATTCTGTCACTCTCGCAACCCACCATCTATTTACTACTCCATAATGCATTCCCTTAGGCCAAAATATGGTGAAGTGTCATGTAGTCGACATTCACATGACACCACTATGGGAATCACAACATACATACCATCAAAATATCAAACACATATCAAATTCACATGATTACTTGCAACATGATTTATCCTGTGACCTCAAGAACGAAAGTAACTACTCACAAATAATAAACATGTTCATGATCAGAGGAGTATTAATATGCATAATGGATCTGAACATATAATCTTCCACCAAATAAACCATATAGTAATCAACTACAAGACGTAATCAACACTACTACTCACCCCTAGCACCAATCTGTAGTTCCGGTAACAAGATTGAATACAAGAGATGAACTAGGGTTTGAGACGGGGCGGTGCTGGTAAAGATGGGAGAGTTGTTGGTGATGATGATGACGATGATTTCCCCCTCCGGGAGCGAAGTTCCCCCGTCAGAATCGCTCCGCCGGACGGCAAAAGTGCTCCTGCCCAAGTTCCACCTTGAGACAACAGCGCACCACCCTGAAAGTCTTCTCCTTATTTCTTCTAGGTAAAAATGACTTGTATACCAGAAGATGGGCACTGGAGGTGGGCTGAGGGGGCTACAACCCACGAGGGTGCGCTTGGGCTGCCTGGCGCGCCCAGGTGGGTTGTGCCCGCCTGGTGGCCCCCCTCTGGTACTTATTGGCTCCAATAATTCTTAAATATTCCATAAAAAAATCTCTATGAAGTTTCAGCTTGTTTGGAGTTGTACAGAATAGGTGGCCTGACATAGCTTTTTCAGGTCGAGATTTCCAGCTGCCGGAATTCTCCCTCTAGGTGTGTACCTTGCAAATTATGAGCGAAAAGGCATTAGAATTACTCCAAAAAGCATTATTATGGATAAAAACACTATAAATAACAATAAGAAAACATGATGCAAAATGGACGTATTAACTATTCTTTCTGATCGATCTAATCAAGAGTTCGTACTAAAATAACACCATATGACACACATCAACCAACTCTAATGTCACCTAGATACTCCAATGTCACCACGAGTATCCGTGAGTTAATTCTACGATATGCATCAAACAACTTCATGATCATAATATTCAATCCACACAAAGAACAATAAGGAGACCCCAAAGTTTCTATCAGAGAAAAGATAATAAAAACATGCATCAACCCTTATGCATAGATTACCCCAATGTCATCACCTCGGGAACCCGCAAGTTGAGTGCCATAACATACATCAAGTGAATTAATATGACACCACATTGTCACCTCAAGCATTCATATCGCAAGACATACATCATGTGTTCACATATCTGAATATTCAATCCGACCAGACAAAACTTCAAAGGGTAAAGATTCAATTCATCACAACAAGAGTATAGAGGGCAGAAACATCATATGATCCATCTATATTAACAGAGCCCGTGATATAGATCATGAGAGAGAGAGAGATATTAGACACATAGCTACTGGTACAAACCCTCAGCCCCGAGGGTGGACTACTCCCTCCTCATGATCATATTTAACCCTCCTGCAAGCATCCGCTACCACCTCAAAACTATTCTTTCTGATCAATCTATCCTAGAGTTCGTACTAAAATAATGCAAGATATTGATGACCCACAAGTATAGGGGATCAATTGTAGCTCTTTTTGATAAGGTGTCGAACCCAACGAGGAGCAGAAGGAAATGACAAGTAGTTCCAGTAAGGTAATGTCTACAAGTGCTGAAATTGTAAGTAGCAGGTAGTTTGATAGCAAGATAATTTGTAACGAGCAAGTAATATAATAGTAACAAAAGTGCAGCAAGGTAGCCCAATCCTTTTGAGGCAAAGGACATGACAAAATGGTCTCTTATGATAAGCAAAGCGTTCTTGAGGGTACACGGGAATGTCATCTAGTCATTTTCATCATGTTAGTTCGATTTGTGTTCGCTACTTTGATAATTTGATATGTGGGTGGACCGGTGCTTAGGTGCTGTTCTTACTTGAACAAACCTCCTACTTATGATTAACCCTCCCGCAAGCATCCGCAACTACGAGAAAAGTAGTAAGAATAAATTCTAACCATAGCACTAAACTTTTGGGTCCGTTCGGTCCCTTACGAAATAGCGCATAAACTGGGGTTTAAGCTTCTGTCACTCTCGCAACCCACCATCTATTTACCACTCCACAATGCATTCCCTTAGGCCAAAATATGGTGAAGTTTCATGTAGTCGACGTTCACATGACACCACTATGGGAATCACAACATACATACCATCAAAATATCGAACACATATCAAATTCACATGATTACTTGTAACATGATTTATCCCGTGACCTCAAGAACGAAAGTAACTACTCACAAATAATAAACATGTTCATGATCAGAGGAGTATTAATATGCATAATGGATCTGAACATATAATCTTCCACCAAATAAACCATATAGTAATCAACTACGAGATGTAATCAACACTGCTACTCACCCCCTAGCACCAATCTATAGTTCCGGTAACAAGATTGAATACAAGAGATGAACTAGGGTTTGAGATGAGACGGTGCTGGTGAAGATGGGAGAGTTGTTGGTGATGATGATGACGATGATTTCCCCCTCCGGGAGGGAAGTTCCCCCGTCAGAATCGCTCCACCGGAGGGCAAAAGTTCTCCTGCCCAAGTTCCACCTTGAGACGGCAGCGCACCACCCTGAAAGTCTTCTCCTTATTTTTTCTAGGTAAAAATGACTTGTATACCAGAAGATGGGCACCGAAGGTTTGCCGAGGGGGCTACAAACCACCAGGGAGCGCCTGGGCTGCCTGGTGCGCCCAGGTGGGTTGTGCCCACCTGGTGGCCCCCCTTTGGTACTTATTGGTTCCAATAGTTCTTAAATATTCCATAAAAAATCTCTGTGAAGTTTCAGCTTGTTTGGAGTTGTGCAGAATAGGTGGCCTGACGTAGCATTTTCAGGTCGAGATTTCCAGCTGCCAGAATTCTCCCTCTTGGTGTGTACCTTGCAAATTATGAGCGAAAAGGCATTAGAATTACTCCAAAAAGCATTATTATGGATAAAAACACTATAAATAACAGTAAGAAAACATGATGCAAAATGGACGTATCAACTATTCTTTCTGATCGATGTAATCAAGAGTTCGTACTAAAATAACACCATATGACACACATCAACCAACTCTAATGTCACCTAGATACTCCAATGTCACCACGATTATCCGTGAGTTAATTCTACGATATACATCAAACAACTTCATGATCATAATATTCAATCTTATCAAAGAACAATAAGGAGACCCCAAAGTTTCTATCGGAGAAAAGATAATAAAAACATGCATCAACCCCTATGCATAGATTACCCCAATGTCATCACCTCGGGAACCTGCAAGTTGAGTGCCATAACATACATCAAGTGAATTAATATGATACCACATTGCCACCTCAAGTATTCATATCGCAAGACATACATCATGTGTTCACGTATCTGAATATTCAATCCGACCAGACAAAACTTCAAAGGGTAAAGATTAAATTCATCACAACAAGAGTATAGAGGGGATAAAAATCATATGATCCATCTATATTAACAAAGCCCGTGATATTGATCTTGAGAGAGAGAGAGAGAGAGATTAGACACATAGCTACTGGTAAAAACCCTCAGCCCCGAGGGTGGACTACTCCCTCCTCATCGTGGTGGCCGCCGTGATGATCAAGATGGCCATCGGAGATGATTCCCCCCCTCCGGCAGGGTGCCGGAATGGGTATAGGCCAGTGGCTACAGAGCCTTGCGACAACGGAACTTCTGATCTAGGGTAACCCCGAAGGGTTTTGGAACATGTGTGAATGTATAGGGCGAAGAGGGGGTGCGGGAGGCCACCGAGGTGGGCACAACCCACCTGGGCGCACCTGGGCCCCCAGGCCCACCCTGGTGGGTTGTGCCCCCCTCGGGGCACCCTCGAGGTGCTGCTTTGGCCCATTGTTGGTCTTCTGGTCCAGAAAAAATCCACAAAAAGTTTCGCGGTGTTTGGACTCCGTTTGATATTGATTTCCTACAATGTAAAAAAGAAGCAAAAATAGCAACTGGCACTGGGCACTGGGTCAATGGTTAGTCCCAAAAATGATATAAAGTTGCTATAAAATGATTGTAAAACATCCAAGAATGATAAAATAACATCATGAATACTTCATAAATTATAGATACGTTGGAGACATATCATCATCCCCAGGCTTAATTCCTACTCGTCCTCGAGTAGGTAAATGCTAAAAGAAATAATTTATGAAGTGTGAATGCTAGCAAAGTGCACAAGTTTGATCAATGATAATTTCAATCACTTTTCCTAGCATCATAACAACAATTCTTTCTTATGGAACTTCTCATGTTATAGTAGCAACCAATTCACATGTTAAGGTTCAAACAATGAATTCTCTTGAAACCTAACAACCTATGTTCTCAGTCACCAAGCAATTGCAATTCAACTTATTCAACATAGTTTGAATAAGAGCTCCACATACTCAACCATCACATAGTCTTCTATGATTGCTAACACTCATCGCATACACATGAGCAAAATGTTTCAACCAGACACATAGAAAGACAGTGGCTTATAGTTTTTCCTCCCAACGTATTCACCTCAAGGGTGATGTCAACAATAATAACTCATGCTACCCATATTCAA
The DNA here is from genome assembly GCF_018294505.1 of Triticum aestivum. Classification (NCBI taxonomy): domain Eukaryota; kingdom Viridiplantae; phylum Streptophyta; class Magnoliopsida; order Poales; family Poaceae; genus Triticum; species Triticum aestivum. Next base: position 145,048,286 of record NC_057807.1, read on the forward strand.
CTGGACGTATGTGCCTAGATCTTTCCTCACCAATGATGCTTGCCAAAGGAGAAAAATAAAAAGGAATAGAGAGAAAAACTTTGACTCTTGCATAGAAGTAAATACATAAAGTAAAAGATAGGCCCTTCGCAGAGGGAAGCAGAGGTTGCCATGCGCTTATTTGTTTGTATGCTCAACCCCTTAGTGCAAAAGAATGTCACGTTATATTGCCCCTTGTGATGGCAACCTTTATTATGCAGTATGTCGCTTTTATTCTTTACCATCACAAGTTCGTACGACGCTCAATTTTCTCTTACACTAAATGATCTCACTTTTAGAAGAAATTTTTATTGCCTTAATGCAGCGATGAAAACTTACTTGAAGGATCTTGCTCAATCCATAGGTAGGTATGGTGGACTCCTGAAAATAAGATTTGGGTTTAAGGGTTTTGGATGCACAAGTAGTATCTCTACTTAGTGCAGAATTTTTGGCTAGCAAAGATGGGGGGCAAGCACCACATGTTGAAGGATCTATGAAAATATAACTTCTATGTGAATATGAACAAACATAAATCATTACGTTGTCTTCCTTGTCCAATGTCAACAATTTTGGCATATAATATTTTGATGGGGGATCACAATCACAAAAGATTTCCAAGATAGTGTATTTGCATGTGAAATTTCTCTTCCTTATACTAATTATTCATGAATTGCTTGTATGACCAATATTGTGATTGTCAAGCTTCAAAAGATTTCACTTTCTAAACCCAATGTGAAGCTACCACTAGGCATGATATGAACATATAGTTTAAACTTCATGATATTCAATTCATTCAACAATTTACTCATAGGATATAAGTGAAGCACAAGAGTAAATGACAAACTACTCCAAAAAGATATAAGTTAAGATCAAGCGAGTAGTTAAGTAAATAGGTAGCTAATTGTGGACTCTCTTTTATTTAAAAACTTTCAGGTCTAAGTATATTATTAAAAAACCAAGCAAAACAAAACAAAATGACATTCCAAGAATAGCACACATCATGTGAAGAAGTAAAATCTTAGGTTCAACTGATACTAACCGATAATTGTTGAAGAAGAAAGGTGGGATGCCTACCGGGGCATCCCCAAGCTTAGATGCTTGAGACTTCTTGAAATATTATCTTGGGATGCCTTGGGCATCCCCAAGCTTGAGCTTTTGTGTCTCCTTAATTCCTTTTATGTCACGGTTTCCCTAAATCTTAAAAACTTCATCCACACAAAACTCAACAAGAACTCGTGAGATAAGTTAGTATAAACCAATGCAAAAACTTTATCATTCTCTACTATAGCAAATCACTAAAATTATTATTCAACATTGCATCCTAAATGCCTCTGTGTATTTAATATTCATATCCTCGAATAGAATCATTAAACAAGCAAATATATGTAAACATAACAGCAATCTGCCAAAGCAGTACACTCTGTAAAGAATGCAAGATTCATCATACTTCCATAACTCCAAAAATTATGAAAATTTACCACAATGTAGAAAATTTATCAGATCTTATTTTGCAAAAAGTTTCATCATGTTATCACATTCTGACTTTTCTAGGGAATTTTTTCGACATTGATAAACTTTCTGTTTTCAAACAGCAACACATAGTCTTGCGAAATAAGCATGGTAAAGGCTATCCTTTGCATTTTTATTGAAAATAAAGATGCAAAAACATTATTCTAAATAACATAAAGCAAATCCTAACAAAATAAATTGATGCTCCAAGTAAAACACAATAGCATGTGACGAATAAAAACATAGCTCTAAGTGAGGTTACCGATAATGTTGGAGACGAAAGAGGGGATGCCTTCCAGGGCATCCCCAAGCTTAGTTGCTTGGATCTTCCTTGAATATTACCTTGGGTATCCCCAAGCTTAGGGTTTGTCACTCCTTATTCTCCTCATATCGATATCTCACCCAAAACTTGAAAACTTCAATCACACAAAACTTAACGGAACTTCGTGTGATGCGTTAATATGATAAAGAGCAAACCATTTCACTTTGGTACTGCCAAAGACAAGATTCATAATTGTTTCCATGCAATTCCTACTGTAGCATATCATTTCCACAATTTATATTTGTAACATCCCAAATTTTCAATTTGGAATGTTATACACTAGATCATCATTGCATATCATATTTTATTTGCTTTTGGCCTGATCCTAGAAATTCTACGCAACTCAAGGACCCTCGGAGAGAGTTGGGAGTTTCGTTATCTTCATATTTGAGTTTTTCTCAAAAATTGAAAATAGGATCATTTGATTTTATTTATTTTATATTCAATTATTTCAATTATAAAAATATGAGAGAGGGAATAAAATGACTTTCCCAAAATAAAGAAATATTGAGGATTTAGTAAAAAAATCAAATAAGATTTATTTTGGAGTTCTTGCCTTTTATTTGAATTTAGGAAAAATTGCACGTTTTTCAAAACTACATTTTAGGGCCAAGAAAATGTTCATCTCGTTCTAAAAATTTTATTTGGACGGTGAAAATTTGTTTTGGCATTTTTAGATTTTTATTTAATTTTCTAGGATTTATTTTCTGTTCGACGGTATTGTTTTTAAAAAAAACTCGCGCGCCCGACTGGGCCGAAGCCCAGCCGAGCTAGGCCGGCCCGCGCCGTCGCCGCCTCCCGCCTTTGGATCGGGACCGGAGTCCCGATCGCCGCCGCCGCCGAGTCCGAGCCGGCCCCGCCGCCTCCTTGCCCCCTTCCCAAGCCACCGCCACCCCCCTTTAAATATCGAGCCGAGGCCCTCCTGGAGCCCCAAGCCGCAACCGACGTTGCCGCACTCCACCACCGCCGCAGCCGTCGCCCCGCCGCCTGCCATCGTTGCGGCTTGGAGCCGCCGCCGCCGACTGCCGCCACCACCTCGGCACCCCACGCCGCCCCACAGCCCCGCCGGAGCCTCGCCAGAGCCCGAGCCGAGGTAGCCGCCCCGTCGCCCGGTTTTCTAAAGAAAACCGATCCGATTTTTTAGAAAACCCTAGATTCATTTTTAATAGATCGGTTTATTTATTTAGCGAGCGTTCGCTCGTTCGTTCATTTTAACGGACGAGTTCATCGTTTAGTTTCAGTTACCAAACGTTCGTTCGTTAATCCGTTAGTCAGTTTTTCTTTTTCTCGGATTTTCCGCAATTATTTCTGATCGTGATGTCTGATCTGATTTTTGTTTTAGTATAACTTTTAGCTCGTTTATCGGAATCAGGCGATTCAAGCACCTAGAGTTTCATCTCGAAACCCTCTTTCCGTTTAACCAACTCAAACTAGTTTTTGCTTCTGTAAAATTTGACTTAGGTTCAGATTAGTAAACGAAGCTTGTTTCTTTCGCCGTTTGTGTTTCGTTGCTTCGTTCGATTTGTTTCTTTTTGCAAACCGGAGTTCTTAAGTTGAATTTTCTGGTTAGATTTCTTATTTGAGTTTTACCCGTGCATTAGATGAGTACTTATTGTATGCTTGTTTGTTTGCGATAGAGTACCCGGAGTGCGCCGCTTCCTACTTCGAATCTCTAGGTTTCACGGATCATCAACAAGGCAAGTAACACTTTGATCATACCTCTTTACTACCTAGTTTTATTGCATTAGATCAATCCTCAAACATTGCATGATTAGGATCTAATTAAGTTGTGGGCTTTGGGAAGCAGATGAGGTAGTACCTATTACCTGTTTTATTTTCAAACCCTTGGGAGTTACTTCTACGTTTGCTTATAATGCCATGCTATGCTAGTAGATGTGGATTGGGTGAGTGTATCCATGATAGATGTGAGATTGTTATTTAATAGTTGCAGATGATTGGCTCCGCAAGATAGCAAGGGAGTTGACCACTACATGATGCACAGACGCGGAGAGGGTGCGTTTTGCCGCACATCAGCTTGAAGGACCCGCAGCATCATGGTGGGAGAATTTCACCGCCACTTATCCTATTGACAATGTCACATGGGATCAGTTTCAGCAAGCTTTCCGTACTGCCCATGTTTCAGCAGGAGGTATGGCCATGAAGAAGCGTGAGTTTCGCAACTTGCGCCAAGGAGGTTGGACAGTTGGCCAGTATGTGGATGACTTTAGTAAATTAGCACGTTATGCCCCAGATGACGTTGCTACAGATGCATCTAAGCAGGAGAAGTTTCTGGAAGAAATGAATGATGAGCTGAGCATGCAGTTGATGGTAGCAACTTTCAGCAACTACCAGGAGTTGGTAGATCGTGCTCTTATGATTGAAGGGAAGCAGTAGCAGATTGAGAACTGCAAGAGGAAGTACGGACAAGGGAAGTACAATTCAGGAGCTCAGCAGAAGCCATGTTTTACCCCGAAATCGGGAGGACATTTTCAGCATACCCATGGAGGAGGTAGCTCGCACAATCATAATGGCTCAAAGAATGGTATCGGGAATGGAGGAAGCAACGGACAGAATCGTACCAACCCATCAACCCTAGCCAAGAGAGACCTGAGCCAAGTCACTTGCTTTAAGTGTCAAAAGACTGGACATTATGCCAATGAATGTCCTAAAGCCCAGAATGGAAATGGCAATGGAAGCTCTGGGAAGAAGCCGAACCCTTTCAACAGGGGACAGGTGAACCACGTTAACGTGGAGGAGGTTGAAGCCCAGCCAGATGCAGTAATAGGTAAGTTTTTGGTTAAGTCATTTACTGCAATCGTTCTATTTGATACTGGTGCATCGCATTCATACATATCAAGGGGATTTGTGGATAAGCATAAACTGCCCACCAAGGTTCTTAGAACACCTATGTTAGTAAGCTCACCAGGAGCGGAGTATATGGCCAGTCAAGGATGTTTTCCAGTGCCATGGAGTATAGGTAGGCATGTTTTCCCCTCAGATTTAATCATTTTGGAATCGCAAGGTTTGGATGTAATTCTGGGTATGGATTGGCTATCGATGTATGGAGGAAACATCAATTGCGCCAGTAAGTCGATTTTGCTTACCACTCCAGAAGGAAGAAGGATCAAGTATGTATCACGGCATGAGCCGAAAAGGACACAAGTAAATTCCTTATCAGGAGTTGTGCAGGAGGAAGTACCAGTCGTGAAGGATTTCCCTGATGTATTTCCAAAATAGTTGCCAGGCATGCCACCGGATAGAGACATTGAGTTTTTGATTGAGCTTTTGCCAGGCACAGGGCCGATATCTAAGAGACCGTATCGGATGCCCGCACAAGATTTGGAGGAAATTAAAAAGCAGATTAAGGAGTTACTGGATAAAGGCTATATTCACCCAAGTTCTTCACCTTGGGGATCACCAGTGCTTCTAGTGGAGAAGAAGGATGTATCATTAAGGATGGTTGTTGAATATAGAGGACTGAATGAAGTAATGATCAAGAACAAGTACCCACTGCCGATGATCAATGATCTGTTTGACCAATTGCAAGGAGCTAAGGTATTTTACAAGATTGATTTGCGATCAGGATACCATCAGTTGAAGATTCGAGAGCAGGATATACCTAAGATAGCTTTTACAACCAGGTACAGGCTGTATGAGTATACCGTTATGTCATTTGGTCTGACTAACGCACCTGCCTATTTCATGAACATGATGAACAAGGTGTTTATGGAGTTTCTAGATAAGTTTGTCATGGTGTTCATTGACGATATTTTGGTATATTCAAAGAATGAAGAAGAGCACAAAGAATATTTGCGTTTGGTACTGGAGAAGCTCAGAGAACATCAGTTATATGCCAAGTTCAGCAAATGTGAGTTTTGGTTGAAGGAAGTTGGATTCCTCGGACATGTTATATCCGGAGAAGGAATAGCAGTAGATCCCACCAAGGTTGTCATTGCGACAAATTGGGTAGCACCAACGACAGTTGGAGAGATCCGGAGTTTTCTTGTACTAGCAGGATACTACTGGAGATTCATTGAGAATTTCTCAAAAATTGCAAAACCCATGACAGAGTTATTGAAGAAGGATACTAAGTTCAAATGGACTGAGGAATGAGAGGCCAGTTTCCAAGAGTTGAAGAAATGTTTGGTTACATCGCCAGTGTTGATTCTGCCAGATCAGTGCAAGGATTACGAGATGTATTGCGACGCTTCTCGTCGAGGACTGGGAGTAGTACTTATGCAGGAGGGAAGAGTTGTTTTGTATGCTTCACGACAGCTTAAGCCCCATGAGTTGAATTATGCTACACATGACTTGGAGTTAGCATCCGTAACGCACGCATTGAAGACATGGAGACATTTACTCATTGAAACCATTGTGAGGTGTACACGGATCACAAGAGTTTGAAGTACATTTTCACGCAGAAGGAGTTGAATCTCAGGCAAAGGAGATTGTTGGAGCTCATCAAGGATTATGGTATGAGATTGCATTGTCACCCCGGAAAGGCTAACGTAGTAGCCGATGCATTGAGCCACAAGAGCCATGTCAATACGCTCATGACTGGAGAGTTACCAAAGGAGTTAGCCGAGGATCTTCGTGAGCTATGTTTGGAGATACTTCCGAGAGGCTATGTAGCAGCATTGGAGATTTAGTCTACCATGATGGATAGGATCAGAGAAGCTCAGAAGACTGACAAGGAGATTGCCTCTATAAAGGAGAAAATGAGCAAGGGAAAAGCTAAAGGATTTCGTGAGGATGAGCACGATACCTTATGGTTTGAGGACCGCGTTTATGTGCCTAATGATCCGGAGATCAAGAAGTTGATTCTGCAAGAGGCCCACGATTCACCATACTCGATTAACCTAGGAAATACCAAAATGTATTTGGATTTGAAAGACACATTCTGGTGGGCCGGAACGAAGAAGGATATTGCGGAATATGTAGCAGTTTGTGATCTATGTCAGAGAGTGAAGGCAGAGCATCAAAAGCCAGCAGGATTGTTACAGCCATTGCCGATACCCTAATGGAAGTGGGATAAACTAGGCATGGATTTTATCATGGGATTGCCCAGGACTCGTTCAGGCTATGACTCGATTTGGGTTGTAGTCGATCGTTTGAAGAAGGTAGCTCATTTCATCCAAGTGAAGACCACTTACACCAGTGCTAAGTTGGCAAAGATATACAAGACCAGGATCGTATGTCTGCATGGAGTTCCGAGGAGCATCGTATCAGATAGAGGAACCCAGTTTACCTCAAAGTTCTGGAATCAATTACATGAAACTTTGGGAACCAGGCTAGAGTTCAGTACAGCCTTTCATCCGTAGACAGATGGACAGACCGAGAGAGTCAATCAGATTTTGGAGGATATGCTATGAGCTTGTGTGCTAGATTATGGATCTAGTTGGGATGACAATTTGCCGTATGCAGAGTTCTCTTACAACAACAGTTATCAATCCAGTTTGAAGATGGCCCCTTTCAAAGCCTTGTACGGAAGGAGGTGCAGAACCCCATTGTCGTGGGATGAAGTTGGAGACCGCCAGTTGTTTGGACCAGATTTGATTAAGGAGTCTGAATAGAAGGTGAAGTTGATTCACGATAGGCTCAAGGTAGCCCAGTCCAGGCAGAAGAGCTATGCAGATTCTAAACACAAGGAGACAGTTTACAAAGTCGGAGACAGAGTTTATCTTCGTGTATCTCCACTTCGGGGAGTTAAGCGCTTTGGAGTTAAAGGAAAATTAGCGCCACGTTTTGTGGGACCATACAAAGTTTTAGAGTGTATGGGAGAAGTTGCTTACAAGTTGGAGTCGCCCGAAGGGTTGTCAGGAGTTCACGATGTGTTCCATGTTTCCCAGCTGAAAAAGTGCCACACACAGATGGCTGATATACCACTGAGAGATACAGTGCCACTGGAAGCGATTTAGTTGGATAGTGATTTGACCTATGAGGAGAAACCAGTCAAGATTCTCGAGTATGCCAGCCGAGTCACCCGTAACAAGGTTATCAAGTTTTGCAAAGTTCAGTGGAGCCACCACACCGAGGATGAAGCCACCTGGGAGCGAGAGGAAGATCTGCTGAAGGACCACCCTCACCTATTTTCTAGCCAACCTGAATCTCGAGGGCGAGATTCATCTTAAGGGGGGGGGGTAGGTTTGTAACATCCCAAATTTTCAATTTGGAATGTTATACACTAAATCATCAGTGCACATCATTTTTATTTGCTTTTTGCCTGATCCTAGAAATTCTACGCAACTCAAGGACCCTCGGAGAGAGTTGGGAGTTTCGTTATCTTCATATTTGAGTTTTTCTCAAATTTTGAAAATAGGATCATTTGATTTTATTTATTTTATCTTCAGTTATTTCAATTTTAAAAATATGAGAGAGGGAATAAAATGACTTTCCCAAAATAAAGAAATATTGAGGATTTAATAAAAAAATCAAATAAGATTTATTTTGGAGTTTTTGCCTTTTATTTGAATTTAGGAAAAATTGCACGTTTCAAAACTGCATTTTTGGGCCAAGAAAATGTTCATCTCGTTATAAATAGTTTATTTGGATGGGGAAAATTTGTTTTGGCATTTTTAGATTTTTATTTAATTTTCTAGGATTTATTTTCTGTTTGGCGGTATTGTTAAAAAAAAACTCGCCCGCGCCCGACTGGGCCGAAGCCCAGCCGAGCCAGGCCGGCCCGCGCCGCCGCCGCCTCCCGCCTCCGGATCGAGACCGGAGTCCCGATTGCCACCGCCGCGGAGTACGAGCCGGCCCCGCCGCCGCCTTGCCCCCTCCCCAAGCCACCGCCACCCCCCTTTAAATACCGAGCCGGGCCCCCTGGAGCCCCAAGCCGCAGCCGCCGCCGCACTCCACCGTCGCCGCAGCCGCCGCCCCGCCGCCTGCCATCGCCGCTACGAGGAGCCGCCGCCGCGGCCGCCAGCTGCCGCGGCCGCCGCCTGCCGCCGCCGCCCAGCCACCCCACGCCGCCCCGCAGCCCTGCCGGAGCCCGAGCCGAGGTAGCCGCCCGTCGCCCGGTTTTCTAAAGAAAACCGATACGTTTTTTAGAAAACCCTAGATTCATTTTTTAATAGATTGGTTTATTTATTTAGCGAGCGTTCGCTCGTTCGTTCGTTTTAACGGACGAGTTCATCGTTTAGTTTCAGTTAACGAACGTTCGTTCATTAATCTGTTCGTCAGTTTTTCTTTTTCTTGGATTTTCCGCGATTATTTCTGATCGCGATTTCTGATCCGATTTTTGTTTTAGTATAACTTTTAGCTCATTTATCAGAATCAGGCGATTCAAGCGCCTAGAGTTTCGTCTCGAAACCCTCTTTCTATTTAACCAACTCAAAAAAGTTTTTGCTTCTGTAAAATTTGACTTAGGTTCAGATTAGTAAACGAAGCTTGTTTCTTTCGCCGTTTGTGTTTCGTTGCTTTGTTCGATTTGTTTCTTTTTGTAAACCGGAGTTCTTAAGTTGAATTTTCTGGTTAGATTTCTTATTTGAGTTTTACCTGTGAATTAGATGAGTACTTATTGTATGTTTGTTTGTTTGCGATAGAGTACCCGGAGTGTGCCGCTTGCTACTTCGAATCTCTAGGTTTCACGGATCATCAGCAAGGCAAGTAACACTTTGATCATACCTCTTTACTACCCAGTTTTATTGCATTAGATCAATCCTCAAACATTGCATGATTAGGATCTAATTAAGTTGTGAGCTTTGGGAAGTAGATGAGGTAGTACCTATTACCTGTTTTATTTTCAAACCCTTGGGAGTTAATTCTATGTTTGCTTATAATGCCATGCTATGCTAGTAGACGTGGATTGGGTGAGTGTATCCATGACAGAGGTGAGATTGTTATTTAATGGTTTATTTAAGGTGGCAACTTTAATACACATCTGGGTGGATTGAGGCACTTGGGTATTCTAGCGATTGCCTGTTTTTCTTTATGGACCGCCACCCAGGCCCAAAGGGATCATGAGATTTTTCATGCTAGAAACTTCCGTGTGCAGCCACAAGCTACTATGGGCTCTAGCATAGTTGAATAAGTCGTGCGAACTCTTACAGTGGTAGACTAGCAGATGTAGGGGAAAGTAGGTGTAACTGTCTACCCGATCATAAAGGTGCTAGTGCTTCTGAAAGACTATGTCTCGGCCATCCGTTTTTCAAACACCATGTAGTGTGAGAATTCCAAACGGAGGAGATCGAGTCTTGTGGGGAAAAGTACGCAAACCTCTGCAGAGTGTATAAACTAATCATGGTTAGTCGTGTCCTCGGTTATGGACATCTTGAGTATCTAGTACTTGGATTATCATGTGAATCTCATCATGTTACTATAATTAATTTTGTTGGGTTTTAATGATGATGCTTAATTGGGATTGAGAGGGTGTCTACACTCTCAATGTTTACAACCACCATGATAGTAAAATAAAATTTATTCCTTTGCAGTAGGGAAAAATTGGCTTTATGCAAAACCGTAACCATAGAGCTCTCCACCAGCCATATATGCATGTAGTATAGCATTATTCTTTCCTTACTCTCTATGTGTTACATTGCCAGCATATTCCATGTGCTGACCCGTTTTCGGGCTGCAACATTCATGTTGCAGACTTTTCAGACGACAAGTAAGGTGCCTTTAGGTCGTGGTTCTATACTGAGTGATGCCGTTGGAGTTGATGGACTCACTTATCTTCCAAGCCTTCTGATGTTATCGTTATTAGATGGCCTGAAGCCATACTTATTGTAATAAGTTCTCTTTTGAGACATTCGATGTAATAAGTGTGTGATTGCTACTCTGTTATAATTCCTTCAAGTATTGTGCGTGTTAGCATTACTGATCTAGGGATGACACTAAAGCACAGAGATCAGACTGTTTGAGGTCTGGTCGCTACAATATTGAGCAATATAAGCCATAGAAACTAGAAAACAAGCAAACTATGCATTGAAAACAGAATCTGTCAAAAACAGAACAATCTGTAGTAATCTGTACTCCAACCATACTTCTACTACTGCAAAAATTCTGAAAAATTAGGACAACGTAGATAATTTGTATATATATCACCTGTAAAATATTCAGATCAAAAGCACGTTCCAATGAATTTTCAAACTTCCTGGACTGAGCGCAAAAGTTTCTGTTTTTGCACAGATTCAAGTCAACTATCATCCACACTATCCCAAAGGCTTTACTTGGCACTTTATTGAAACAAAAGCAATAAAACATGATTACTACAATAGCTTAATCATGTTAACACATAAAAACAGTATGTAAAAGTGTTGGGTTGTCTCCCAACAAGTGCTTTTATTTTATGCCTTTTAGCTAGGCATGGTGATTTCAATGATGCTCACATAAAAGATAAGAATTGGAACACAAAAAAGAGCATCATGAAGCATATGACTAGCACATTTAAGTCTAACCCACTTCCTATGCATAGGGATTTTGTGAGCAAACAACTTATGGGAACAATAATCAACTAGCATAGGAATGCAAAACAAGCATAACTTCAAAACTCTCAACACGTAGAGAGGAAACTTGATATTATTGCAATACCTACAAGCATATGTTCCTCTCTCATAAAATTTTCAGAAACATCATGCATGGATTCAACAATATAACTATCATAAACAACACTCTTTTCATGATGCACAAGCATAGAACATTTATCACTCTTTATGGCATACATGTCATCATAATAATCATCATAGATAGCAACTTTATTGTCATAATAAATTGAAACCTCTTCCAAAATAGTGGATGTATCAATAAATAAAGTCATGACCTCTCCAAATCCACTTTCATCAATATTGTAATAAGATTCAACACCCTCCAAAATAGTGGGATCACTACTACCTAGAGTTGACACTCTTCCAAACCCACTTTTATCAATGTAATAATCATAAATAGGGGGCATGCTATCATCATAATAAATTTTCTTATCAAAAGTAGAAGGAATCAAAGGACCATATTCATTAAGAAAAGCATCCCCAAGCTTAGGACAAACATTATTTCCAGCAAATAAATCTTCAAACATGTCATACTCATTAAACATAGCATCCCCAAGCTTGTGGTTTTGCATATCATCACAATCATTCTTATCAATAGCATGAATGGCACCAATAGTATAGCAAACATTATTATCATAATATTCCAAGCAAGTGCTAAAAAGATTTTCAAGATCATAAGGGATATTGTTGTCTTCCCAATCATAATCATTACAACAAGTAGTAGGTATCACAAAATCATACTCAATGTCATCATCTTCCACCAACATATTTGATTCACTCTCATGATGCACAATGGTGATAGGAGCAACATTATTTGGGAGAGATACCTTTTTACCTCTATTCTTTCTTCTTATCTTTTTCTTCACCACATCATGTGTGGGTTTAATAAATTTTTTCCAAGCTTCTTGTTGAAGAGATTGATTGGATAGGAAGCTCCTCCTCGTTACCTGATTCATCATAATAAACACTAGGAGGGTATTGGGAAACATTTTCCATTTCATTAGTACTCTCTTCATATTCCATTTGTTTTCTTGTCTTTAGGTAGTTGGCAATATAAGGATTCTCAATGCAATTTATCACACAAAATATATAAATTTCCTCTAGATCAAAATCAAGAAGTCTCTTGAGATTAAATTTTGGAATACCGTTAGTTATACGTTTCATTTCTTCATACCCCAAAAGAAGACTAAGCTCCTTATGATGCTCAAGGGTAATCAAGTTATCACAATTTTTAGAAACGATTTGATCATGAAAGGATTTGCATTGGAGATTTAAATGACCATGTTCATTGCAAATTTCACAAGGATGGCAAAAAAAATTAAATCTTTCAGCACAATCATCTAGCCTCTCTTGCAACTTTTTCGTTTCTAAATGTTTATGCTTCTTACAAAATCTATCTTCCTTTTTTGGTGTGCAAAGGCACTCCCAATTCACTCTGCAAAAAGTGACATGCTCATAAGAAACATTTTTGTCATGACTTGTGCAATCATCATTAGCATTTTGTATATTCAAATAATTCATACTAACAACATTGCAATCATGCTCATCATTCAAATAATTTGTGCCAAGCATTTTATTGACTTCTTCTTCTAACAATTGAGCATAATTTTCCGATCCATCATTTTCAAGAAAGATATTATAAAGATGATCAATAATATGATGCAACCTCAATTCCATTTTTTGTGTAGTTTTCTTTTGTAAACCAAACTAGTGATAAAACAAGAAACTAAAAGATTCGATTGCAAGATCTAATGATATACCTTCAAGCACTCACCTCCCCGGCAATGGCGCCAGAAAAGAGTTTGATGTCTACTATGCAACTTTATTCTTGTAGACTCATGTTGGGCCTCCAAGGGCAGAGTTTTGTAGGACAGTAGCAATTTTCCCTCAAGTGGATGACGTAAGGTTTATCAATCCGTGGGAGGTGTAGGATGAAGATGGTCTCTCTCAAGAAACCCTGCAACCAAATAACAACAAGTCTCTTGTGTCCCCAACACACCAAATACAATGCTAAATGGTATAGGTGCACTAGTTCGGCAAAGAGATGATAATAAAAGTGTAGTAATGATAGTAAATATGAGTTTTTGTAGTGCGAACAATAAAAAACGGCAAGGTAGCAAGTAACAAAAGTGAGCACAAACAGTATTGCAATGCATTAAAACAAGGCCTAGGGTCCGTGCTTTCACTAGTGCAATCTCTCGACAATGCTAACATAGTTGGATCATATGATTATCCCTCAAAGTGCAATAAAGAATCACTCCCGAGTTCCTATTAGCAGAGAACAAAAGATAGAAATTGTTTGTAGGGTACGAAACCACCTCAAAGCTATTCTTTCCGATCAATCTATCCTAGAGTTCATATTAAAATAACACAAGCTATTCTTTCCGATCGATCTAATCAAGAGTTCGTACTAAAATAACACCATATGACACACATCAACCAACTCTAATGTCACCTAGATACTCCAATGTCACCACGAGTATCTATGAGTTAATTCTATGGTATGCATCAAACAACTTCATGATCACAATATTCAATCCACACAAAGAACTATAAGGATATCCCAAAGTTTCTATCGGAGAAAAGATAATAAAAACGTGCATCAACCCCTATGCATATAATACCCCAATGTCACCTCGGGAATCCGCAAGTTGAGTGCCATAACATACATCAAGTGAATCAATGTGATACCCCATTGTCACCTCAAGTATTCATACCGCAAGACATACATCATGTGTTCACATATCTGAATATTCAATCCGACAAGACAAAACTTCAAAGGGTAAAGATTCAATTCACCACAACAAGAGTATAGAGGGGAGAAACACCATATGATCCATCTATATTAACAAAGCCCATGATATAGATCATGAGATAGAGAGAGAGAGAGATTAGAAACACAGCTACTGGTACAAACCCTCAGCCCCGAGGGTGGACTACTCCCTCCTCATCGTGGTGGCCGCCGGGATGATGAAGATGGCCACCAGAGATGACCTTCCCCCCCTCCGGCAGGGTGCCAGAACGGGTCTAGATTGGTTTTCGGTGGCTACAGAGCCTTGCGGCGGTGGAACTTCTGATCTAGGGTAACCCCGAAGGGTTTTGGAACATTTGTGAATTTATAGGGCAAAGAGGGGGTGCAGGAGGCCACTAAGGTGGGCACAACCCACCTGGGCACGCCCTGGTGGGTTGTGCCCCCCTCGGGGCACCCCAAGGTGCTTCTTTGGCCCATTGTTGGTCTTCTGGTCTAGAAAAAAATCCACAAAAAGTTTCGCGGTGTTTGGACTCCGTTTGATATTGATTTCCTACGATGTAAAAAACAAGCAAAAAACAGGAACTGGCACTGGGCACCGGGTCAACAGGTTAGTCCCAAAAATGATATAAAGTTGCTATAAAATGATTGGAAAACATCCAAGAATGATAAAATAATAGCATGAATACTTCATAAATTATAGATACGTTGGAGATGTATCACAGGGCTGGCTAGCGTTGATGGTACCTTCACTATCAGCGCCACCCTTGATAACAAATAGGAAAGCGCGCTTGTTGCCTTCCTGCGGGCGAATATCGATGTGTTTGCCTGGCAACCATCCGATATCCCCGGTGTTCCCAGGGAGGTAATCGAGCACCACCTCGCTGTCTGCCCACATGCCCGACCCATCAAGCAAAAAGTCCGGAAGCAGGGCTTGGAGCGGCAACAGTTCATTGCCAAGGAAATCAAGAAGCTAGAGGCAACTGGTTTAGTTAGAGGAGTATTGCACCCTACGTGGTTGGCAAACCCAGTGGTAGTCCGGAAGGCGAATGGGAAATGGAGGCTTTGCATGATTTCAAAGATCTCAACAAGGCTTGCCTGAAGGACCCATTTCCCTTGCCGCGCATCGACCAGATCGTGGATTCCACTTCAGGTTGTGATTTGCTCTCCTTTTTGGATGCATACTCAGGATATCACCAGATCTTCATGTCCAAAGAATATGAGGAGAAGACATCATTCATCACTCCATGTGGTACGTACTGCTTTGTTCACATGCCTTTCGGATTGAAGAGTGCCGGGTCCACTTTTGCAAGGGCAGTCCAGATTGGTTTTGAGCCACAGTTGCACAGAAGCATAAAAGCTTATATGGATGACATTTTGGTCAAAAGCAAGGATAAGGCCACCCTTATCCAGGATCTGGAGGAGACATTTGTTAATCTGCGCAAGATCAACTTGAAGCTTAACCCGGAGAAGTGTGTATCTGTGTTCCCTCCGGCAAGCTACTTGAGTTCTTCGTATCCCATTGGTGGATCAAAGCCAACCCCAACAAGATCAAGGCCATTGAGCAGATCCAAGTGCCAAGGACAGTTAAGGATGTAAGGCACCTGACAGGATGCGTTGCCGCGCTAAGCAGATTCATTTCCAAGTCTGCCGAGCGTGCCCTGCCAGAAGAAAGCAGGGCCTATGAAGTGGATCCGGAAGGAGATGCAGCTCTGCAGGAACTGAAGGCCTACCTATCATCTGTGCCTACCCTGGTTGCACCCAAACCCCAAGAGCCATTATTGCTTTACCTGGCAGCAACCAACCAAGTGGTCAGTGTGGCCTTGGTAGCACAGCGAGAAGTAGACGAGGCAGAAAGTGGCCACATCACGGCAGAGTCGGAAAAGGATCAGAACAGCAGTGAGCACGGCAACGAGAGCAACCCCAAGGACGCGGCAAGGAAGAAAGTGGTGCAGCGCCCAGTGTACTTCGCCAACTCCTTGTTGCAAGGAGCTAGATCAAGGTACTCTGGCATGCACAAATTGATCTTTGGCCTCATCATGGCCTCAAGGAAACTGCGCAACTACTTCCAAGCCCATGAGATCATGGTTGTCACTCATTTTCCGTTGCAAAGGATACTCCGAAACCCTGAGGCTACCAGCAGAATAGTGGAATGGGCTTTGGAGTTATCCAACTTTGGTCTGAAGTTTGAGAGCACATCAACTATTCAGAGCAGGGCACTGGCTGAGTTTATTGCAGAATCGACGCCAACCCCTGATGAGGAAGTGACAGAAACAACTCTCCCCGGCAAGGAATCACCCCAAGAATGGATTATGTATTTTGATGGTGCTTTTTCCCTACAAGGTGCAGGAGCTGGCATGCTTCTTATTTCCCCCTCTGGGGAGCACTTGAAGTACGTCATCCAAATGCACTTTTCCTGGGAAGAAGCCACCACCAATACAACTGAATATGAAGGGCTCCTTGATGGGCTCAGGATTGGAGCAGAATTGGGAATTAAGAAGTTGATCATTCAAGGAGATTCACATCTTGTAGTGAGACAAGTCAACAAGGATTATCAAAGCCCATTGATGGAAGCATACGTCGAGGAAGTGAGGAGATTGGAGGAACACTTTGATGGGTTGCAAATAGAGCACGTACCCCGTGTGGAAAACAGCATATCTGATCACCTGTCAAAGTGTGTTGCGCAGAATCTTCCGGTGGAACCAGGAAATTTTGTTCTCCATCTCTCCCACCCCTCCGTATCACCAGCCACAATGGCCCGGAAAAGGAGAAAGTTGGACTTCGGTAAGCCTCTCCCGATCGAGCCATCCGCTCCCGGCAGAGACCCTGCCGGAAACAACTCCTCACGGCCTGCCGGACCACGCCCTCCATCTGGGTCTATGGACCCCATGGACGAGGCTGGTGCTCCCTCAATAGAAGAGGTGCCACTAGTCCTCGTTGCCGAGCCCCAGGCTCCAACTTGGGCAAGGCACATCGTCCGCTTCCTCCAAACCGGAGAACTTCCCGGCGACCAAGATGAAGCTGAGAAAGTAGCCCGGAGGGCCAATATGTATTAGTTTGTCGATGACACTCTGTACAGAAGAAGGCCCAATGGTGTGAAATTGAAGTGTGTCTGTCGGGAAGATGGAAAGGAACTGCTGATTGAGATTCACAGAGGAATGTGCAGCTCACACATTGGATCAAGGGCATTAGTTGGGAAAGCATTCTGGCAAAAATTCTAGTAGCCCATAGCCCTCCAAGATGCAGTTGAGCTCGTCACGACATGTGAAGCCTGCCAGTTCCATTCCAAGAGAACACACCTGCCTACCCAAGCCCTTCAGACAATCCCTCCATCATGTCCGTTTTTGGTCTGGGGGCTTGTTATCCTCGGCCCCTTCCCCCGAGCAATCGGGGACTTTGAATTCTTGTTCATTGCCATCAACAAGTTTACAAAGTGGCGAGAAGTGACTGCCGTGAGAAAGGTGACTGCTCAGTCAGCTATCAAGTTCTTGAAAAAATTGGTGTGTCGTTTCGGAGTTCCGGCAAGGATCATCACTGACAACGACACCCAGTTCACGAGCCACGCCTTCATGTAATACGTTCAAGCCCTCGGATGCAAGATCTCATTCACTTCTATGGAACACCCCTGGAGCAATGGACAAGTTGACAGGGCGAACGCTAAAGTGCTTCATGGACTCAAGACAAGAACTTTTGATACACTGCAGAAGCACGGCAGGAGGTGGACCGAGGAGCTGCCAGTAGTTCTATGGTCCCTCAGAATGACACCAAACTGAGCTACCGGGCAGACTCCCTTCTCCCTGGTCTACGGGGCAGAAGCGGTTATCCCCACGGAACTCATTTACGGGTCTCCTCGAGTGCTTGCCTATGATGAAGTAGCGCAAGATCAACACCGGTGTGACGATGTTGTGCTACTCGAGGAGAACCGTCTCCGGGCCGCTACGCGTGCTGCACAGTACCAGTAAGCCCTGCATCGCTACCATAGCCGCAGGGTTCGTGCCCGGTGTTTTGAGGAAGGTGACCTTGTCCTTAGGCGCGTTCAGTCTACCAAGGGTACACACAAGTTGTCACCGAAGTGGGAAGGCCCTTTGTCGGTGTCAAAACCGACGGATCTCGGGTAGGGGGTCCCGAACTGTGCGTCTAGGCGGATGGTAACAGGAGACAAGGGACACGATGTTTTACCCAGGTTCGGACCCTCTTGATGGAGGTAAAACCCTACGCCCTGCTTGATTGATATTGATGATGTGGGTATTACAAGAGTAGATCTACCACGAGATCAAGGAGGCTAAACCCTAGAAGCTAGCCTATGGTATGATTGTTGTAATGGTTGTTCGTCCTACGGACTAAAGCCATCCGGTTTATATAGACATCGGAGAGGTCTAGGGTTATATAGAGTCGGTTACAATGGTAGGAGATCTACATATCTGTACCGCCAAGCTTGCCTTCCACGCCAAGGAAAGTCCCATCCGGACACGGGACGAAGTCTTCAATCTTGTATCTTCATAGTCTTGGAGTCCGGCCGATGATGATAGTTCGGCTATCCGGACACCCCCTAGTCCAGGACTCCCTCAGTAGCCCCTGAACCAGGCTTCAATGACGACGAGTCCGGCGTGCATATTGTCTTCGACATTGCAAGGCGGGTTCCTTCTCCGAATAGTTTGTAGAAAATTGTGAACACCAGGATAGTGTCCGGCTCTGCAAAATAAATTCCACATTCCACCGTAGAGAGAATAATATTTACACAAGCTCAATCTGCTGACGTATTTCATGGCGTGACGTCACACCACTACCAAGCCTTTACTTGAATCGTTTTTATTATACCACCTCAGCGCGTTTAGCGAAGCGGTTTCCTTGGCATGTCTTGTCGAAGCAGAGATCATGTTCCCCTTATTCCGGGATTCTCATCAATACGGACATGGGTAACCCAACCGCGCCATTGATTGTGGCGCTTGGGAGATAAGCGAGTTTTACCAGGCCAATGGGGACGCATAGTCTTCGTCCGCCCATATATAAGGGATAAGGATCCACCTCCTTACCTACGCCTTCTTCCTCCTTTGCTTATCCATCTCCGCACACTTGAGCTCCAGC
The DNA here is from genome assembly GCF_018294505.1 of Triticum aestivum. NCBI lineage: Eukaryota > Viridiplantae > Streptophyta > Magnoliopsida > Poales > Poaceae > Triticum > Triticum aestivum. The sequence continues at coordinate 145,067,454 of NC_057807.1, forward strand.
GCCCAAGCCCGCAAATCTCACCTCGACCTTCTCTAGCCATGTCCGGAGCGGGAGGCAAGTGGATGGCCTCCTCCATCATGGAGGGGCACATCGAAAGGCTGCGTGGCGTCGGATACCTGTCCAGCGACATCGCGCACCGTCTCCCCGACAAGGGGCAGCTCATCCCCACCCCCAGGCCCCATGAGAGGGTGGTTTTCCTTCCCCATTTCCTCCGCGGACTAGGCTTTCCACTTCACCCCTTTGTACGGGGGCTCATGTTCTACTACGGCCTAGATTTCCATGATCTGGCACCAAACTTCATCCTCAACATCTCGGTGTTTATCGTCATGTGCGAGGCCTTCCTCTGCATCCAGCCCCACTTCGGCTTGTGGCTCAAGACCTTCAATGTCAAGCCGAAGGTAGTGAAGGGGAATCAGGCGGAGTGCAGAGGTGCCATGGTGGGTAAGATACCCAACGTCATCTGGCTCGAGGGCGCCTTCGTGGAAACCATCAAGGGATGGCAATCGGGGTGGTTCTACATCACCGAGCCGCGTGACCCTAAATGGGTAGCGGCCCCCGAATTCAGATCTGGAATCCCCACGCGGCTCACCTCCTGGAAGGAGAGTGGCCTGACTTGGGGTGATTCGGAGGAGCTGACTGGACTCCAAGCCTGCGTCCAGAAGCTGGTGATCAAGAAGCTCAAGCTTGTCAACATGGTCCAAGTCATGCTCATCCGTCGGATTCTCCCGTGCCAACAACGGGCCTTTAAATTATGGGAGTTCGATCCGGCACAACACCAAACCTTGAGCAGGCTATTCGACACTAGGTACGAAGATGCCTGGAGGGTGCTTTTCAAGGGCGCCGAAGCTCCCGCATCCACTACTGAAGATCGCGGATTTCGCTCGCAGCGTCCGGCTGACGAGGTAAGTGATTCTCCCCTCTACGGGGCACTTGTTTTCCATAGTTCGACCCTATGCGGGATCTAATCTCCCCTTTCCTTTGACAGGACTGGCTGAAGAAGGCTGAGCAGACTATCTGTCCGGCTCCCTTGTCAGAAGACCCAGTAGATGCCCGTCTAGCGAGGCTGCTGGTTCCGGCACCCCATGTGGTGCCGGAGAAGAAGGCCAAGAAGGAGGCCACGGGTACTCGAAAGAGTTCCCATTTTCAGGTGTCCGATGACTCTGAGGCGGACTCCTCCCCCGAGGAGGAGGAAAATAAAAAGGCCCCTTCCCCAGTGGGGGAAGGGAAGAAAAGGAAGGCCTCCCCGGCTGAGGAGGCCGAAGGGTCCAAGAGGGGAAAGACTCTTCCCCCGGACTGTTCCGCCAACACCGGCGACAGCGACGAGGATTGGCCTTCAAGGGCCAACCCCCTGGCGAAATCGTAAGTATCCGGACTCCCGAATGACTTCATGATTTTTCTTTTTGCCACTTGGTGTCTTTCTAACGCCGCATACAACCATGTAGTCCGCCCAAGGACGATCTTCCCGCTTCGTCAAGCGGGTCCTTGGGTTCGTCGGATGTGAACAACACCTCACTTCCAACCGCCTCTTCTCCCCGCGACACTGACGATGTCGAGGTGGGATCCCAGAGAGGGGCCCATCCGGAGGAGGAGGACCCGGAGGTGGCACAGGGCGACCTCCCAGACTTCGCCGGACTCCACACCGGAACCCGCAGTGGTTCCGGAGTCCGGCGGGCGGCCCCTTTGTAAGAAGGGCAAGAGTGTGGCGCCGGTGGCCTCCGTCCAACCGGAGGCGCCAGATAACTTGCTGGAGGCGCTCAATAGCGCCTCCATTGAAGAGGGACACCGCACTGTTATGAGTGCGGTGATTCAGAAGGTTCAGCTCGCCAAGAGCGGGCTGACCGAAGCCTACAGCAGCCTTCTATCAGGCTTCGAGGTAAGAATGTTAATATATGTAAAATAATACCGCATAGACAGTAGCCCCTGATGCTCGGTTCGGTGTTCAGAAAGAAAAACCGGACTGAGGATCTAAAAAGATATACGCAGGAGTCCTAAAAAATATGTCAATATGGGATTGCAGGCTACACTGCTGACCTCCGCCGCATTGACTGCGGAGGTCAATGCTTTAAAGCAAAACCTCGAGCGGTCCGAGAACAAGCTCGGCCGTGCCAAGAAGCAGCTCGAGGACAAAGAAGGTGAGTAGCACCTTATTAAAAATGTACCTTACAGAAAAGGATTTGGTTGCAAGAAAAAATGACAAGGATAACGTGGGTATTGGAGGGGCCACAGACGGGGTGGCAGCCCTGAAGGAGGCGGTGTCTGTGGCCGAACGTAACATGGCCGCAGAGTGCACCGAGCGAGAAAGGCACAAGGCGCGGGTGGCGGAGGTGCAGCAAGAGCTCCAAGCTCTCATGGAAAAACATGAGAGTTTGGAGCATGACTCGAAGACTCGAGAGTCTGAGCTTGCATCAGCTCTTGAAAGCGCCAAAGCCGCTAAGGCCGAAGCCTACAAGGCCCTTCAGGAGATTGAGGCGTTGAAGAAAATAGCGTCGGGTAAGGCATTTTTCATGCAAAGCAAGCATGTGAATGTAAATTACCTGTTACTTACCCGAATTCGGAGCTCTCCAGGAGCGTTCGCAGATCTGCCCCGCAGCGTGTCTGAAGCTGCCGCTTTCTACCGGGCCGAGGAGGGGAGCTCGATGGAGAAGGTCTTCTGGTCTCAGTATGCTGAAGCCGGACATCCAGTGCCCCTTAGTGACCAGCTGAAGCAGCTGGTCGAGCTCCACAAGGTGGCCGAACAGGCCATGAAGGGCCTCGTAGTTCGGCTGTGGCCCAATGAGGCCATGCCTGGGAGCTACTTCGGCCTGGTGCGGCGGTTGGTGGATGCGTGTCCATGGGTGGACGTCATCAAGCGATCCGCCTGTATTGAAGGTGCCCGTCGGGCCCTTGCCCGTGCTAAGGTGCACTGGGGCAAGATGGATGCTGAGAAGCTTGTGACGGACGCGCCACTGCCGGACAAGGAGTATCGCACGCCGGAGATGTATTACAAGAGTGTCCTGAAGGGTGCCCGCACTATTGCGGGTGAGTGCCCCAATAATGTAATATTTGAGTAGACTCATATTTTGTTATCCTGTGCGCAGAAAACTTTGTTCATATGCGCTAAGCAACGCTTGTTTATTTAAAATATTACCTTCTGTTCGGCTGTTTATCAAATCTGAGAGATGGCAAGTCGTCGGCTTCAGCCCCCATGCCACGAGTGCTGGGGTGTTCGGGATAAATTTGAGCACTCTTGTTCCCATATTTGGGTCCATCTAGGGAGGCGCTCAACACAACGAACTAGGCAACCGGACTTATAATGCTTGAACACTCTCACTTAGCCATAGAATTCTATAATTTTAAATTTCTGTGAAGCCCCTAGTGTTCGGAAGGCCGAATTTGGGGCGCTATCCACGCCTGGGCCGGACAGTTAGTCGGCTCCTTGCTCTAAGCAGCATAAGTCTTTAGGGACTCGAAAAAACCTCTCGAACAGCGATCGGCTCTCGCCTCATCATGACGGTCAGTTTTAGCTTTCTCCACTGAGGTGTTAACCCAGCTCAACTGGGGCGCAATCACAGTGGTTCTCCCAGTGCTACCTTAGCCGATATAACGGAACGTAAGGTACCAAAACATGGGAGCCGTGCAAACCCAACTGTTGACCCAAGACATGATTCGGAGCTGATGCATATAATGCTATAAGTTCGGGGTGCCGCACTTGTGGAAGTGTTCGGACTTACCACACCAAGATGTGGGGAACCTAAGCCCCTGGTGTTTTTAGCCGTACAAAAGTGTACGGATGCAACATGCCGTAAATGAACACATGTATAAGAAAGAAATGCAATTAGAAGCAAAAAGGTGCTGCATTGTTTTATTCAAAAGGTACTGCTATGAATGCAGAATGATACAAATAGTGCGGTAAGCAAGGAACGTGACTATTAAACATGTCCCCCTCCAGGGGTAGGCTGCGGAGTGGCTTATAAGGTAGAGTTAATGCTCGTAAGGGAGACCACCTGAGTATTCGTCGCAGCCTTTTTCCTTCCCTGGCTATTGCATCGTGAGTTCGGCCGGTCTACTGCCGGACAAGGCCTCTGGTGAACGGAGTCCTGTAGGTAAGAAAAAGTAATAAAAGAAAAAGAAGGAAAATGACACACTTGGGAGCCCCTGATGTGGTTGAGCCGCATTCTGGGCCTGTCCTGGTCGTGCCCCTTCCCCTATGCCCATGGTATCTCCAGAGTGTAACGATGTACGCGAAGGACCAGTCGTGTGATCTTGCAGGGGCTGGGGTTGGGGCCGCATTGCTACGCGTGCTCGGAACGCGCCAGGTGGTCTTGTTGTAGGTTACTTCGGGCGCGCTTGGCCATGTCTGATCGCTTAACGGCCGGACTCGAGAATTGCCTTGAGAGGCTGCATTGTACTTCTGCTGCGAGGGCCGCTGTGTGTTCCTCCGTTCGGAGGGAGCACTCAGTGTTCCCGTTGACCGTGATGACTCCTCGAGGGCCTGGCATCTTGAGCTTGAGGTATGTGTAGTGCGGTACCGCGTTGAACTTTGCAAACGCGGTCCGTCCGAGCAGGGCATGATAGCCGCTGCGGAACGGAACTATGTCGAAGATTAATTCCTCGCTTCGGAAGTTATCCGGGGATCCGAAGACCACTTCCAGTGTGACTGAGCCCGTATAGTTGGCCTCTACACTTGGTATGACGCCTTTAAAGGTCGTCTTTGTTGGTTTAATCCTTGAGGGGTCTATGCCCATTTTGCGCACTGTGTCCTGATAAAGCAGGTTCAGGCTGCTGACGCCATCCATCAGGACTCTAGTGAGGTGAAATCCATCGACGATTGGGTCTAAAACCAATGCGGCGAACCCGCCATGGCGGATACTGGTGGGGTGGTCCCTTCGATCGAAAGTGATCGGGCAAGAGGACCATGGATTGAACTTTGGGGCGATTGGCTCCATCGCATATACGTCCCTAAGTGCACGCTTCCGCTCCCTCTTGGGTATGTGGGTTGCGTATATCATGTTTACCGTCCGCACTTGTGGGGGCAACCCCTTCTGTCCTCTGCTGTTCGGCGGCTGGGTCTCCTCCTCGTCGTCGCTATGCAGCCCCTTGTTGTTGTTTTCGGCAATTAACTTGCCTGCCTGCTTGAATACCCAACAATCCCTGTTGGTGTGATTAGCTGGCTTTTCGGGGGTGCCATGTATCTGGCAAGAGCGGTCGAGTACTCGGTCCAAATTGGACGGACCCGCAGTAGTTCTTTTGAATGTCTTCTTCCGTTGATCGGGTTTGGAGCCTCTGAATCCGGTGTTGACTGTCGTATCCTCGTTGTTGTCGCCGTTAATGCAGCATTTATTTTTGCTGCGATGCGGCCTACCATTACGATCCCTGGTATCCGGACTGCCGGATTTTTTGCTGAGGTTGTTGCTGTGAGCTAGCCAGCTGTCCTCTCCCGCGCAAAAGCGGGTCATGACTGATGTGAGGGCTGCCATGGATTTCGGCTTTTCCTGCCCCTCATCGCGGATGTTATGTTTGAAGGCCACGAGGGCCTCAGCGTCCGGACAGTCGATGATTTGGTTTTTCTTCGTTAAGAACCATGTCCAGAATTGTCTGGCCGATTCGTCTGGCTGCTGAATTATGTGGCTTAGGTCGTCAACATCTGGTGGTCGCACATACGTGCCCTGGAAGTTATCAAGGAATCCGGCTTCCAGGTCCTCCCAACATCTGATTGATTCTGCTGGCAAGCTATTAAGCCAATGCCGAGCTGGTCCTTTGAGCTTGAGTGGGAGGTATTTGATGGCATGAAGATCATCGCCGCGGGCCATGTGGATATGAAGAAGATAGTCTTCGATCCAAACCGCGGGGTCTGTTGTGCCATCATAGGATTCGATATTTACGGATTTAAACCCTTCGGGGATTTGATGATCCATTACTTTGTCTGTGAAGCATAGTGGGTGTGCGGCGCCTCTATATTGGGCTATATCTCGACGAAGCTCCAACGAGTTTTGTCTGATGTGTTCGGCCCGGCCGGACTTACTGTATCCGGCGCGACGGTAGTCATCGTGGGTCGTGGGGCGCCCACGTGATCTGTAGATCGATCTTGATTGCCTTGCCTTATCCTCCAATATTTCTCGCAAGTCCGGAGCGTTCCCCTGTGGCCGTGTGCTGTTCGGGCGACACCGGGGCACGGTTCTAGTGAAGGGCCTAGAAGCCTCTCTGTCGCGGCCACGAGGTGGCCTGTTAGCCGTATCGTGCTCTGGTGACGCAGGTTTATATGCCTCCTCCTCTAATCGGGGGAGCAACTTGCGTTTGGGGTAGCTTTTGGAGGGGCGTTCGAGGTCATGCTCTTCGGCCGCCAGGACTTCCGTCCATCTGTCGGCTAGCAGATCTTGATCAGCTCTAAGCTGCTGCTGCTTTTTCTTGAGGCTGTTGGCCATGGCCATAAGCCTGCGTTTAAAACGCTCTTGTTCGACGGGATCCTCAGGCACGACAAATTCGTCGTCGTCGAGGCTTGCCTCGTCTTCAGAGGGAGGCATGTAATTATCGTCCTCTACCTCTTCGTCTGCCGCCCTCTTGTGTGGGCTGGCATCTCCGTCTTCCTGCGCTGAATCTTGCTGGAGGGGGTTGTCTTCGGCACTGTCTGGGGTATTGTTATCTCCGGTGCCGGAATCGCCATTCTTGCTGTGGCGGGATTTAGAGCGGCGCCGCTGACGTTGGCGCTTTGGCTGTTTCTTGGAGGGGTCTTCCTCTGCTGTTCCTTCTCCATTCCCTTCCTTTGGGATGTCCACCATGTATATGTCATATGACGAGGTGTCCTTCTAGTGCCCGATAGGCGCTGGCTCTTGGTCATCTCCGGCATCGTCGTCCATACTGTCGATGTCTTCGGAGTCGTAGTCTAGCATGTCGGTTAGATCGTCGACAGTGGCTACAAAGTGGGTGGTGGGTGGGTTTTGAATTTCTTCGTCGTCCGCATCCCAACCATCCTGACTGCAGTCCGGCGAGGGCTCTCCAGATAATGAGAGATGCTTTAGCGAATTCAGGATGTCCCCAAAGGGTGAGTGCTGAAAGATGTCCGCAGCGGTGAACTCCATGATCGGCGCCCAATCGGATTCGATTGGCAGGGGCGCAGGAGGTTCGGAGTCCAGCGAGGAGTCCAGCACCTCGGAGTCACGAGCTTTGCAAAGGACAAGGTCAGTATTCGGCTCCATCGCCGTAGAAGTCGCAGCCCCCGAGGCGGTGTCCAACCACCTGTCCTCGATATGCGCGGTCGGCTCCGAACTATAGGTCAGAGCGGACTCGTGTGTGGCCTCCAGGGTACTGTCCGGTGGCAGAGCTAAATCATGCCCGTCGTGACAGTGCGGCGCGCTCGGCTGTGGCTCGACTCCATCGAAGATCAAGTCTTCGCGGATGCGGCAGTAAAGTTTAGGCTTCCAAACCTGACCTGTTGGCCAGGGGCGTAGCTTTCGATCTGCTCCAGATGGCCAAGCGAATTGGCCCGCAGTGCGAAGCCGCCGAACACGAAGATCTGTCCGGGGAGAAAAGTCTCACCCTGGACTGCGTTGTTGTTGATTGAAGAAGCCATCAAGCCTATCGGTGACGACACAGGACTCTCAATGAAAGCACAAATGTCGGTGTCAAAACCGGCGGATCTCGGGTAGGGGGTCCCGAACTGTGCGTCTAGGCAGATGGTAACAGGAGACAAGGGACACGATGTTTTACCCAGGTTCGGGCCCTCTTGATGGAGGTAAAACCCTACGTCTTGCTTGATTTGATATTGATGATGTGGGTATTACAAGAGTAGATCTACCACGAGATCAAGGAGGCTAAACCCTAGAAGCTAGCCTATGGTATGATTGTTGTAATGGTTGTTCGTCCTACGGACTAAAGCCATCCGGTTTATATAGACACCGGAGAGGGCTAGGGTTACATAGAGTCGGTTACAATGGTAGGAGATCTACATATCCATATCGCCAAGCTTGCCTTCCACGCCAAGGAAAGTCCCATCCGGACACGGGACGAAGTCTTCAATCTTGTATCTTCATAGTCTTGGAGTCCGGCCGATGATGATAGTTTGGCTATCCGGACACCCCCTAGTCCAGGACTCCCTCACCCTTACCGGGTGGTATGAGTCACCAGACCCCATGTAGTCCGTCTGGAGATAGGAGATGGCACTTAGTTGCAAAACTCATGGAATATTGAGCATCTCCGTAAGTACTACCCGTAAGGCGTGAGGTTGCCGGGCAGTGCCCGGCAGCCACCCTTTTGTACAGGCCTTGCCTCAACTGCATGTAACCCCTCGTATGAAGCCGGGATGATGACCCCGTGCAAGAGAAAATGAAGAAGCGCTATAGGGGGCCCCAACTAAGATTGCATGCATGCACAAGCACACCCAGATCACTGCATAAGCATTTCATGAGCATTTGCATATGCATATAGATAGGATTGCATCCTGCATTCATTCTCATATGCATGGAGTTGCAGGTTCCTGCCGTGAACTTGGCTTCGACAAAGGACAAGAAGACTGCACGGCATAGTGATCCCCGACAAGCCAAACAGATAAGTTTACCTCATGTCCATTAGTGTTCTATAAAGCTATAACTTTGCACGAGAAAACCCCGCCTCTCTTTTGAAACTTAGGTGCTCCCATCTATGACTTGAACGATGCTTCGGTCAGGATGGTCGTAGTAGCCTTTGGTAGAAAGAAGCTGGCGGGGGGCTGGCCCCTCTGTCTGTTTTCCGGCAGACGTAGTCTCCAGCAGACAAAGAGGGTGCCGGCAGGATATCCCGCCGGGGTAAACTCGTTTATTATTGTTAAAGAGGCACTCCACCTCTACATGGACATATACATGCACGGGTTCTCGGCAAGGTTCATCTTTTTCATTCATATGCTAATACAAGTAGAAGCATTACAGAACACAAAGATGGACTTGAGAGATTACATTATTTGAATTAAAATTTGGCAATTGCCGACAAGTTTAGGATCAAAAAAAGATAAGTGCCCCGTAATCACCTCTTTTTGTTTAACCTCCTTCATGCACTGTGGCTGAAGGAGGAAAATACGAGAAAAGGATCACCCAAGCAGGAGCCCACCCCGGTCCCGTCAGGGCCTGTCGGGCACGGCCTGACAAGACCGGGAGTGGCAAGGCTGCGAAGGTGGAGTGCGGGGGGGGGGGCGGAGCGGCGCCTTCTGGTCGCCACCTCCAAAGCTAGTAAGAAGCCCCAGCTTAAGCACCGGTGGAGTCATCCACCAAAGCTCAGCCGGAAGGCAACTGGAGGCAAGGAGAAGGCGCCAAGAGAACATCCCTCCCCAGCTACCACCCAAAGAGGCTGGTGATGACGGTGCCGGGGAGGAAGGGGAAGAGCGGAAAGACGAGGCGGCAGGACGACGGTCGGAGGCGAAGGCCTCCACGCCATCATACTCTGACCTGACCCCCTATCACCCGCCTTCTCCATCTTCCCTCGCTTTCTCCTCACCACTGCAGCTCCTGGGAAGCGCCAAGACCCTAGTCCAGCGCCTCCAGGGGAGAAACAATAAGCAGCCAGAGAGGCCGGAGGGCTTGAGGCACTCCACCCCCCTCCCCTCCATGGCGGGCAGGAAGGCGCGCCTCTCGTCGACAACATCCCAAAGATCTCTAGGAGGGGAAATGCTGGGATTACCAATGATCTCCAGCCCCACCTCCCGGCCAAGCCTCGAAGAGACCAAGAGATTCACCACACCAAAGACCAGCGAAAGCACAAGTGCTCCCTAGTTGGTTTTGGTAATTAATGTCAACATATCTCTTGTTGGACTAACACCTTTATCTAGTATGTTTCAGATAAGTTCAACAATGGAGTGGCATGGACTAAAGGATGTGGGAACTCCTTCAAGATGCTAAGGACAAAGGATTGGCTCAAGCTTCAAGCTCCAGACTCTTCATTTTACATTTTAGTGATCCAAGATCACATTGAGTCTATAGGAAAAGCCAATACTATCAAGGAGGGATGAGGTGTTGCTTAATGAGCCTCTTGCTTCATGTGCTTAGTGATATGCTCCTAAACCCTCAACTACTTTCCCACTTCCACAAATGACCTAAACCTAAAGCCAAAATCGGTCACACCGATTCTTTCTATCCGACGCCACCGATTTCATATGTCTTAGCCACTGCCACAAACCCTAAGCAAACCGGTCTTACCGATAGGGATCTCGGTCTCACCGAGATGGGATTGTAATCTCTCTGTGTATGTCCATTACCAAAATCGGTCTCACCGAGTTTGAGTAATCGGTACTACTGAGATTACAATGCAAACTTCCTGGTTGACTCATTACCAAAGTCGGTCCCACCGAGTTTGTGTAATCGGTCAAACCGAGTTTGCCTGACCAACACTCTGGAAAGCTTATTACTAAAATCGGTCTCACCGAGTTTGTGTAATCGGTCTTACCGAGATTACGTTATGCCCTAAACCTAACCATATCGGTCTCACCGAGTTGCATTTCGGTCCCACCGAAAATCCTAACGGTCACATTATTTGCTAAATTGGTCTGACCGAGTTTAACGATTCGGTCCCACCGAGTTTGGTAGATTATGTGTAATGGTTAGATTTTGTGTGGAGGCTATATATACCCCTCCACCTCCTCTTCATTCGTGGAGAGAGCCATCAGACTAAACCTACACTTCCAGCATACATTTTCTGAGAGAGAACTACCTACTCATGTGTTGAGGCCAAGATATTCCATTCCTACCATATGAATCTTGATCTCTAGCCTTCCCCAAGTTGCTTTCCACTCAAATCTTCTTTCCACCAGATCCAAAACCTATGAGAGAGAGTTGAGTGTTGGGGAGACTATCATTTGAAGCACAAGAGCAAGGAGTTCATCATCAACGCACCATTTGTTACTTCTTGGAGAGTGGTGTCTCCTAGATTGGCTAGGTGTCACTTGGGAGCCTCCGACAAGATTGTGGAGTTGAACCAAGGAGTTTGTAACGGCAAGCAGATCGCCTACTTCATGAAGATCTACCGCTAGTGAGGCAAGTCCTTCGTGGGCGACGGCCATAGTGGGATAGACAAGGTTGCTTCTTTGTGGACCCTTCGTGGGTGGAGCCCTCCGTGGACTCGCGCAACCGTTACCCTTCGCGGGTTGAAGTCTCCATCAACGTGGATGTACGATAGCACCACCTATCGGAACCACGCCAAAAACATCCGTGTCTCCAATTGCGTTTGAATCCTCCAAACCCTGCCCTTTACATTCTTGCAAATTGCATGCTTTACTTTCCGCTGCCCATATACTCTTGCATGCTTGCTTGATATGTACTGTGAATGTTAAACTTGTGCCTAATCTCCACTTAAACTTAAGGAAACTTAAAAACTGCAACTTTGGCATGAAGTGTCTAATCACCCCCCTCTAGACACCTCTTCTCAAGGTCCTACAAGTGGTATCAGAGCATTGGTCTCCATTGCTTTGGTTTAATCACCATTGGAGGAAGATGGATGAGTCTACTATTGGGAGTCTTAGACAAAGAGTGCCTATTCTTGATGGAGAGTATTTTCATGAGTGGAAAAATGAGATGCTTGTAATTTTCAATCAATATCATTTGAACAAGTACATTGCTAGCCCTTGTGCTCCTTATGTTGATCCTATGCATCCTACCCATGATGAGTCAATTGACATGATTAGGAATCTTAGAACTGCCGAACTTATCATTAGAGGATTGCCTAGAAACTTGATTGGATGTTTGCCTACTTTTAAGTGTGCCTACACCATATGGAAATTTCTTGAGGAATGCTTTCCAAACTATTCCTTGAAAAATCTTTATGAAATTCTTCACAAGTCCATCACTTTGAGTAAGATGAATTCTAGTGATCCTATGTTTGGTGATCGCCTATTTGAGCTTACAAACCTTATGCGTGCCAAAGGAAATGTTGGGATTATTAGTGATATTATTTCCGAAGCTATAAAAATTCATAAGCAAGATCATTGTCAAACTCACTCTAACAAATCACCCTCTCTAGGACTTGATCCACCACATGACGATGTTGAACATGGATACTATGATGAGGATGATGACAGTGACTTCGATCTTGATGATGCAATGAGACATTTTGGTCTTATGGCAAATCTTCGGGGATATATGTCGGGAGGAAAGGAATGAGTTCTTGATAGTGGATGTACCAATCACATGACCGGAGATAAAGACATGTTTCGTGAGCTTGCTGATAATGATAGTCCTCGAAAGTATGTCACTTTCAGTGACAACTCAAAGGGTAAGGTGGTTGGCCTCGGTAAGGTGGCCATATCACATGATAGCTGCATAAAAAATGTCATGCTCGTTGAATCTCTTGGATACAACTTACTTTCAGTATCTAGACTTGCTGATTTCGGTTTCAATGTCTTATTTACTGAAGTAGATTGCCAAGTGTTTCGTCGAGACAACCATAAAATGGTCTTTACCGGTGTGCGTAGAGGTGATCTATACATTGTTGATTTCACTAAAAAGGCTCAACCTAAAACTTGCTTCATTGCTAAATCCTCAAAAGGTTGGTTATGGCATAGACGACTGGGTCATGTTGGTATGCGAAACCTTGACAAGATTATTAAAGGAAATCATATCCTTGGAGTTAACGATGTCATATTTGATAAGGATAGACTTTGCAGTACTTGTCAAGCAGGTAAACAGGTTGGAGGAAGACATCCCGTGAAGAACATCATGACCACAAGGAGGCCACTCGAGCTACTTCACATGGATCTTTTTGGTCCCAACTCTTACAAGAGTCTCGGTGGAAATTCTTTTGGTCTAGTTATAGTTGATGATTTTTCAAGATTTACGTGGGTATTCTTTCTCGATGATAAATCACAGGTCCAAAAGATCTTCAAGAACTTCGCTAGGAAGGCCCAAAATCAATTTGAAGTGAAGATCAAGAAGGTTCACAGCGACAACGGAACGGAGTTCAAGAATGCAAATGTGGACACCTTTCTTGATGAAGAAGGGATTTCACATGAGTTCTCGACTACATACACACCTCAAAAAGAAGAGTTGTTGAGAGGAAGAACCGGATGCTCATTGAAATGGCGAGAATGATGCTTGATGAGTACAAGACGCGGAAGCACTTTTGGGCAGAAGCGGTTGAGACAGCTTGTCATGCAACAAATTGCTTGTATCTTCACAAGCTACTCGGCAAGACGGCATACGAGCTCCTCACCGGTAACAAACCCCAAGTTGGATACTTTCGAGTATTCGGCTCAAAGTGCTACATTCTTGATAAGCATCATCGCTCTAAATTTGCTCCTAAGTCTCATGAAGGTTTCCTACTTGGTTATGGCTCAAACTCTCACACTTACCGTGTCTACAACAATTTCACCCGAAAGGTTGAAGAGATGGTAGATGTGAAGTTTGATGAATCTAACGGCTCGCAAGTAGAGCAGTTGCCAATTGATGTAGGAGACAAAGATCCTTCGGAAGCAATCCAATACTTGTCTATTGGCAAGGTTCGTCCAATGAAGGTGAAGGAGAGTACCTCGTCCGTCCAATGGAAGCTTCTACTTCACGACAAGGTGAACCAAGAGTTGATACGGAAGCATCCACAAGAGGGACACACCAAGATGAATAAAACGAGGAAGTGCATCAATATGAACGTCAACAACCTCCTTCTCCACCACAACAAGAGAACGACAACGCCAACAATGAAGAAGGCCAAGAAGAAGAACAAGGTGAAGAAGATGTTCAACGAAGACCCAAGCAAAATCTTTCACGAGTTCGAGCAAGAATTGCTAAAGATCATCCCATCGAGCAAATCTACAATGACATTCAAACTGGGAGAATCACTCGCTCTAAAACTCGTTTAGCTAACTTTTGTGAAAACTATTCTTTCATCTCTAGCATTGAACCTATGAAGGTTGAAGAAGCATTGGAAGATCCAGATTGGATAAATGCTATGCATGAAGAGCTACATAACTTTGAGAGGAACCAAGTTTGGACATTGGTTGAGAAGCCCGACAACAACCACAACGTCATCGGTACCAAATGGGTGTTTCGCAACAAGCAAGATGAAGATGGACAAGTAGTTTGCAACAAAGCACGTCTCGTCGCCCAAGGCTACACACAAGGCGAAGGTATGGACTATGGTGAGACTTATTCTCCCATTGCTAGACTTGAGTCTGTTCGCATCTTACTTGCCTATGCTAATCATCATGATATCACCTTGTACCAAATGGACATTAAAAGTGCTTTTCTAAATGGTGAAATAGAGGAGGAAGTTTATGTTAAGCAACCTCCCGGCTTTGTCAATCCTAAGAAACCCAATCATGTTTACAAACTTCACAAAGCTCTTTATGGTCTTAAACAAGCTCCTAGAGCATGGTATAAATGCTTGACCAAGTTCCTTATTGAAAAAGGCTTTGAAATTGGGAAAATTGATTCTACTCTTTTTACTAAAAGGGTTAATGGATAACTATTTGTATACCAAATCTATGTTGATGATATTACATTTGGTTCAACTAACCCTCATTTTAGTGAAAAGTTTGGGATGCTAATGTCGGAGAAGTTTGAGATGTCTATGATGAGTGAACTCAAATTCTTTCTTGGGTTGCAAATCAAGCAAACTAAGGAAGGTACCTTTGTTTCTCAAACAAAGTACACCAAGGACTTATTCAAGAAGTTCAATATGCAAGAATGCAAAGGTATGTCTACACCCATGCCTACTAGTGGACATCTTGACTTGACCAAAGATAGTGAACCGGTTGATCAAAAGGTTTATCGCTCTATGATTGGTTCATTGTTATATCTATGTGCTTCACGTTCCGATATCATGCTAAGTGTGTGCATGTGTGCGCGATATCAAGCTGCTCCTAAGGAATGTCATCTTAAGGCCGTGAAAAGGATAGTGAGATATTTAATCCATACACCAAACTTTGGCATTTGGTATCCTAAGAGGGCCTCTTTCGATCTTGTTGGCTATTCCGATTCGGACTATGCCGGAGACAAGGTTGATAGAAAGTCCACTTCGGGTACTTGTCAATTTCTTGGTAGATCTCTTGTGTCTTGGTCCTCCAAGAAACAAAACTCGGTATCCTTGTCCACCGCCGAAGCTGAATATATTGCCGCTGGTTCATGTTGTGCTCAATTACTTTGGATGACTCAAGTTCTTAAAGATTATGGGATATATGTGAGACATGTTTCATTGCTTTGTGACAATAAAAGTGCTATTAAAATTGGTCATAATCCTGTGCAACATTCTCGAACTAAGCATATTGAAGTTCATCATCATTTCATTCGAGGTCATGTTGCTAAGGGTGACATTGATCTTAAGCATGTTCGCACCGAAAAGAAATTAGCGGATATATTCACTAAACCTCTTGATGAGAAAGTGTTTTGCAGGTAAAGAGGAGAATTGAACATCATCGATGCTTCAAACTTGGAGTAGAAACTCCATTGGATACATGCAAGACATGAGCTTATGACTAATCCTTGATATTTCTCTTATGATGAAAATCTTATGTCCTGGATATATTTGCATCTTGCATGTTATCTAACCCATGTAGGTACTTGGTGGAATCAAACTCCATGAGATTGTAATCTACTCACATCTTGAGCAATCTCTACATCACCAAGTCTCTACACTATGGTGGTTGAAGACAACGAAGCACGAAACCATTCAAACATATCCTTTGACAAATTCTATGTTGAGCATCATGATTGTCATTTTTGGATACACAAGTGCTCTTCCTTGCAAGAACTAACCCATGTAGGTAGATGGACTTAAATTCCAAGTGGTGCTCCAAATTCTTGATGAGCTACATCAATCTTGAGCAACCCACACAAGTTCAACCACATGGAGAACACCACGAACCAAGGTATGTCATTCCATCTTAGAGAAGCTTTACTCCAAGTCATGAGCTAAAGCAACTCGACAAGATGTGAATACATCAAGATGCTTAAACAAAAAATGGCAACCCCATTTTGAGCTTAAACAATGAGTATGACCTATGATCCAGTGATCTCACTTGATTCCTAAGTCAATATACTCTAACATAGGTGACTTTGTCGTCGACCATTCCAGATGAAGTTCTTGTGTATTCTTTTTTGTGTTTTTGCATTTGTCTCATGCATATTTGTTTCCCCTTTTTCAAAAAAAACTTCATCTAGATTTCCTTTGTTTGCTCTGCATTTTTCTGCATTCCAATTCCTTGCATATCTTTCAGTAAATTCCTTGCAAATCTTTGTGAGATCTTACTAGTCTAAATGAGCTGAGGTGACAAGTGTTTTCTTTG
Organism: Triticum aestivum; assembly: GCF_018294505.1. Lineage (NCBI taxonomy): Eukaryota > Viridiplantae > Streptophyta > Magnoliopsida > Poales > Poaceae > Triticum > Triticum aestivum. The sequence goes on from NC_057807.1 coordinate 145,083,661, forward strand.
AGATGAACTCGGTTTCACCGATTTCTTGTCTTCGCTCCAACCGAATCCTTTCGATACAACCGAAGCATACCACTTGTTGTCACCGGTTTCACATCAGAAAAAGTAGTTTGCCACATATTCTGTGTTTCTTCTGATCCAGTCCACTCAATGAATCTTGTTCTCTACAAGCATCACATTTTTATCATTGCTTTGTGCTGTGTCTCATGGACCAAACCCATTAGACAGATTCCAGAAGACCCTTCTTGGAAATTGATGTCAAAGGGGGAGAGAGAGATCACATCAAAGCTTATCACTTAGAGAGATCACATCAGAGAAAGAGTTTATCATCTCCTAAAGGGGGAGAGAGACCCTCAAAGGGGGAGAGAGATCCTCAAGGGGAGAGAGAGATCTCTAGGGGGAGAGAATACTTAAGTAGAAAGTATTTCTCAAGGATCCCAGATGCTTGGTGTTCAAGAGGAGAGATGCCACATGTCTTCTTGAGGGGAGAGACATGTTCATTTGATCTTTTGTGCTTATTTGCATTAGCATGCATTAGCTCTGATCATCATTCATATCTTTCAGCTCTGGTTTTTCAGCTCTGATTTTCTGTTCCCTATCTTCTCCCAGTATCCCATGCTAGATTCAGGGGGAGCAAGACATCTAAGGGAAATAAATCATTTAAATTCATTGCATATATTTACTCTTGGGGACATGTCTAATCCAATGTGGTACTTAGTACTCACTCTCTACATGTCATCCCAGTCTTGGTATTCTTGTGGTTTCTTCTGTTTGCTCTGGCTAGTAGATGTATTTGTGTTATCTAACCTTGTTTACGCAGGTTCATTTCATCCCAAGCCAACTCAATACTACAAGGTAAGTATATGCATCACAATCATGTGTATGAGGAATTCTTGCTGATGTACATACTGTTTGCAACAAGGACTCATGGGCATGAAGGTATTTTCTTTAATATTGTTTGCTCTGATGCATATGGCCAAGATACATGTAACACATTGCCTGCTCTATCATGTTTATGCTCTCACATGCTTCTATATTCCATATTCACATGATTGCATACATGTAGGGGGAGCCTATGTTTGTTACATGTCTTTCCAAAGCTTTACTTGCTACTCTTTATATCTTTATCTAAAGCTTTGATGTATATTGTCATCAATTACCAAAAAGGGAGAGATTGAAAGCACAAGTGCTCCCTAGGTGGTTTTGGTAATTAATGTCAACATATCTCTTGTTGGACTAACACCTTTATCTAGTATGTTTCAGATAAGTTCAACAATGGAGTGGCATGGACTAAAGGATGTGGGAACTCCTTCAAGATGCTAAGAACAAAGGATTGGCTCAAGCTTCAAGCTCAAGACTCTTCATTTTACATTTTAGTGATCCAAGATCACATTGAGTCTATAGGAAAAGCCAATACTATCAAGGAGGGATGAGGTGTTGCTTAATGAGCCTCTTGCTTCATGTGCTTAGTGATATGCTCCTAAACCCTCAACTACTTTCCCACTTCCACAAATGACCTAAACCTAAAGCCAAAATCGGTCACACCAATTCTTTCTATCCGGCGCCACCGATTTCATATGTCTTAGCCACTGCCACAAACCCTAAGCAAACCGGTCTTACCGATAGGGATCTCGGTCTCACCGAGATGGGATTGTAATCTCTCTGTGTATGTCCATTACCAAAATCGGTCTCACCGAGTTTGAGTAATCGGTACTACCGAGATTACAATGCAAACTTCCTGGTTGACTCATTACCAAAGTCGGTCCCACCGAGTTTGTGTAATCGGTCAAACCGAGTTTGCCTGACCAACACTCTGGAAAGCTTATTACTAAAATCGGTCTCACCGAGTTTGTGTAATCGGTCTTACCGAGATTACGTTATGCCCTAAACCTAACCATATCGGTCTCACCGAGTTGCATTTCGGTCCCACCGAAAATCCTAACGGTCACATTATTTGCTAAATTGGTCTGACTGAGTTTAACGATTCGGTCCCACCGAGTTTGGTAGATTATGTGTAATGGTTAGATTTTGTGTGGAGGCTATATATACCCCTCCACCTCCTCTTCATTCGTGGAGAGAGCCATCAGACTAAACCTACACTTCCAGCATACATTTTCTGAGAGAGAACTACCTACTCATGTGTTGAGGCCAAGATATTCCATTCCTACCATATGAATCTTGATCTCTAGCCTTCCCCAAGTTGCTTTCCACTCAAATCTTCTTTCCACCAGATCCAAAACCTATGAGAGAGAGTTGAGTGTTGGGGAGACTATCATTTGAAGCACAAGAGCAAGGAGTTCATCATCAACGCACCATTTGTTACTTCTTGGAGAGTGGTGTCTCCTAGATTGGCTAGGTGTCACTTGGGAGCCTCCGACAAGATTATGGAGTTGAACCAAGGAGTTTGTAAGGGCAAGGAGATCGCCTACTTCGTGAAGATCTACCGCTAGTGAGGCAAGTCCTTCGTGGGTGACGGCCATGGTGGGATAGACAAGGTTGCTTCTTCGTGGACCCTTCGTGGGTGGAGCCCTCCGTGGACTCACGCAACCGTTACCCTTCGTGGGTTGAAGTCTCCATCAACTTGGATGTACGATAGCACCACCTATCGGAACCACGCCAAAAACATCCGTGTCTCCAATTGCGTTTGAATCCTCCAAACCCTTCCCTTTACATTCTTGCAAATTGCATGCTTTACTCTCCGCTGCCCATATACTCTTGCATGCTTGCTTGATATGTATTGTGAATGTTAAACTTGTGCCCAATCTCCACTTAAACTTAAGGAAGCTTAAAAACTGCAACTTTGGCACGAAGTGTCTAATCACCCCCCTCTAGACACCTCTTGTCAAGGTCCTACAACCAGGCTCACTCCTCGAGTGTCATCACCAACATGGGGCAACAATTTCCCCAAATAGGAGCCCGTGGGCTGGCTTCGGGCCCTTCTCTTCGACATCACCAGAGGAAGCTGAGAACAAGAGAAGAGGAAGGAGAATGCAAAGATGGATGTCCCCGCTCTCCTCCGCTCCTCCCTTTTATAAGTCGGGAGGAGAAGGGCAGTCGTTCCATCAACGGGTGACCACCGCCCTCCTTCGCCAATTCAAGGCATGTGGGCCCGCACCAAGATGCCTTCCCGCACCACACGCCTCCGTTACCTACCCCGCGCGATGCATGCAACATACGTGGCTAGGGATAAGGGCGCACAGTGGGAAGAGTAATTTGGCGGTTTCTACCCCGTGCGTTAAAGTCATTCACGGGCCATCACTGTCGTGGCCCCACCACTATTGGCTTTACACCACGCGCGGGGAAATCAAAAACTGCCCCAAGATCAAGAGTAATGAAGCAGCAAAGGAATCCTCAAGGGGCCAACCCCTTCAGCAGTCCTGCCTGTGCACTTATTAGGCCCTATGCCGATGACGCTCAGCAGCGCGTTCGGGGCAGGCCCGGGGGCTTTTGTCGGTGCAACAAACCTTGGGTAAGTTGCCCAACTGTGCACATGCACAAGATCAAGATTGAAGCACCAGCTCAAGTCAAAGATTGAAGGACCAAGAGACTTGAAGAGCCAACATGCAGCTCAGAGAGACCAATGTTGAGCCAGAGGAACATGATATCTATAAGAGAAGGGCCTCCCTTTCTGGGTAGGCGAGCCCGGCATGGGGCGAGGCCACCACCAGAAGCAAGCAACCAAGACTCCCCAGCAGAGTCTGCCGGGGCTCGCGGGGGCTGAACCACCCCGCCAACCACTCTAGCATGACCCACGTCATCAATTAGTGTGGTGTCAAGCCGCCAGGTGATTAAGTGGCAACCATTTGCCACATGGCGGTCATTTCCTACAGAAGAAACCTGCAGATGACACCCGACCCGCGACATGTCAAGAGAACAGGCGCGAGGCTGGCGAGATAGCTCGGCAAGCCTTGCCGGGCAACTAGTGATGTGACGCTAAGTGGTGCATTTAATGCACCCTGTTAGCCCACAGAGTTAGGTATGATAGCAGTGTTCGCTATCATATCAGTGGATAATGACCACTTTGCCACTGTGGTGACCCCTTAATCTATAAAAGGAGGCCCATGGCACTCGTAGGAAGGGTTGGAAAGTTGATGAACCCATGCCACCATATGCACGTAGTCGCTACAGCACCGAGGCAAACCCTGTCGGGCAAGTGTACTACGCACCACCACATTCATTCCACGATCAATCCACCAAAGCAGGAGAAGGGTATTACGCCTCGCGGTGGCCAGAACATAGGTAAATTGCTCGTGTGCTCTCTACCATGCTGCCATGCGCTGATCTGCTCTTTGTGCAACACAACGTCCCCCCGCCGAACCAGCAAGGGGCCACCCGGTCCCATAGGTGGCCGCGGATATCCCGCGACACTTGGTGATTGATCAGTAGCCTGGATAGTAGTCGGAGTGCTGAGGAGCGGGCATCCATGGATCCCACTGCTGAGGCTCCCCCTCTGCTGCAGCCTTGTCGTTCTAGTAGGCGATGATATCTGCAGGCATGATCCTATATCCGCCCCTAGCAACAGGATCAAACAAAGCAGGTGCAGGCAATGGGATAATATCACAAGTGCTCACACTGAAAACCAAGTTATACAAAATAGGGATGTTAGGGAAATCTCGTGCAATAAAATGGCGGTGTTCCATAGCTGCGCGATCTAGGTAGACCTTGGTCAAAGGATAATCATGAAGGTGTATCTCAACATTAAAGTGAGCCGCCAAGTGAGTAGCGAAAATACCACCATGTATTTTACCCTTGGACTTATTAATGTGGAGGCGACGTGCCACAATAGCTCCCAAGCTATAAGTGTTGTCGTCCTCTAATGCACGACATAAAACAGTAAGGTCTGGTGAACTCAGTGCACCCACCTTCTCTCTAGCAAGCAAGCATTTTGAATGAAAAGAGAAAAATAATGAACAACAGGAAAATGCAAGCCAGCGGCAGTTATACTCGACACCCCTCTCTCATCACCCACTGTCAGAGTATGATAAATGCTTTCAAACTCTGCAGGTCTTGGCTCTCCTAAACTACCATCAGAAGGAAGCAAGCATATTTCACAAAATTCAGTAAGTGATATCTGATGGGGTTCAACATATAAATTAAACTGCACTTCAGGGGGATTATTCCTAGGGAGGTAATTAAAATTTTGAACAAAGATGTTTGTGAGGAGATGATACTGTTCACATTCAGTTGCGATGAAGTCGGTGAGGCCGACATTAGCAGCATATTGTGTAAACTCTTGAAGGACTCCAACCTCTTCCATGAATGGGGTATGCGGCCATTCGCACGGCCGTACTTCCGCCAACCTCCGGGGGTGGAGATTAGATGAATCCCCAATAACTCCCTTGGATTTCTTCTTGGAAGCAAATTTCCTAAAGATATTCATCCTTTTCCTATGAACAAAAATTCTAAAAAATTTAGTCCACAAAAATTTTCTCAACAAAACTTTACAAGATTGATAGCAACTACTCGTAGGGATACATAGAGGCCATACCAAGCATTCAAACTACTTAGAACTCTAAGAATTCAACATGCAAGCTCATCTATAGTAGTACCAAGAGTAGCTAATTATTCAAAATATAAACCACTAAAGAAAAAGTAATTGGACAAACCGAGGAGTCACATACCAAGCAACAATCCCCCGAAACAGTTTCAAAAATAGAGCTTGGAGCAAAGAGATCAAAATCCGCGGGTTTGAGAGCAAGAACACGAGCGAGAGAGAGCAATGGGGATTTTTTTCGGGAGGTAGGTGATGATATGGTGTAAAGAGATAAGTGAGGGGGCCGACATGGGGACCACAACCCACCAAGGCGTGCCTGGGGGTCCTGGCATGCTCAGGTGGGTTGTGCCCACCTGGTGCACCTCCCTCTGATATTATTTGCACTAGAAAGTCTTAAATATTGAGAAAAAAATCGTATTAAATTTTCAGAGCATTCTAAGAACTTTTATTTTTGGGTCATTTCTATTGCATGAGAAATTCAGAAAACAAACAAAACATGGCATTTTATTTTATTTAACTAATAAAAACAGTAAATGAAAGGTAGGGACAGAATGTAGTGCTCACTAAATTCATCAACTTCATACCTCTAAAAAATGATCCATTAATAAGGTTGATCAGGTCTTATTAACAACCACTTTCGATTAGCATGAAATCGAAGATCTTTTGTAAATCACTAAGTTACCTCAACAGGGATATGAATGTCCCCAACAATAGGCATTTCATATTTCTTTTTGACAGTAGGTAGAGGTAGTTGAAAACTTCCAATAGTGATTGTTGGAGATTTTTCAATAACATTAATACCATTCACTTGGAATTGTTTCTTCGGAAAGTGCACCATATGCTCATTACCATTCATATGAAAAGTGAATTTGCTTTTATTGCAATCAATAACAGCCCCTGCAGTATTCAAAAAGGGTCTACCAAGGATAATCGACATGTTGTTGTCCTCGGGCATCTCAAGTATAACAAAGTCAGTCAAAATAGTAACATTAGCAACAACAACGGGCACTCTTTTCTTCTTTCTTTTTTTCTAGTTTCTTTTTTAATTTTTAATTTTTTTCTTTGTGGCTTACCTCAAGCCTCTTCATGTACTCTTTTACTTTCTTTAATTAATAAAAATTGCATTAGGGTTTTACCCTACTGTTTATAGCAAAAAAAAAACAGCGGGCACATCCTGACAAATACCGATAGGTATGGCAGTTGATTTATCAGCCATTTGCAAAGATATTTCAATAGGTGTGAGTTTATTGAATCAAGTCTTTTATATAAAGAGAAATGCATAACACTAACACATCCTAAATCACATAAAGCAGTTTTCACATAATTCTTTTTGATGGAGCAAGGTATAGTTGGTATTACCGGATCTCCAAGTTTTTTAGGTACTCCATCTTTAAAAGTATAATTATCAAGCATGGTGGAGATTTCAGCTTCCGGTATTATTCTCTTATTGGTGATGATGTCTTTCATATACTTTGCATAAGGAAGCATTTTCAAGATATCAGTCAAGCGAGTGCGCAAAAAGACTGGCCTCAGCATTTCAGCAAAGCGTTCAAATTCTTCATCATCTTTCTTTTTAGTTGACTTGGGTGGAAAAGGCATAGGTTTTTGAACCCACGGTTCTCTTTCTTTACCGTGTTTCCTAGCAATAAAATCTATTTTATCATATCGTGTATTCTTGGGTTGTTGGTTATCAAGATCAACTACAGGTTCTATCTCAACATCATTATCTGGTTCTTTTTCATTGTTTGTTTGAATATCTTCATGAACATCAGCATTATCTTTTTCATTATCACTAGGTGAATGTTCATTACCAGATTGAGTTTCAGCATCAGAAATAGAAACATCATTATCATTATCAGGATGTTTTTCTACTTCAGGTTCACTAGAAGCATGCAAAGTCCTATCATTTTTCTTTTTCTTCTTCATTTTGGAAGGACTAGGTGTAGTGGTGTTGTTCCTTTGTGAATCTTGTTGAATTCTCTTTGGGTCTCCCTCGGAATAAAGTGGTTCCCGAGTCATTTTACCTCCTCTAGTTGCAACTCTAACAGCAAAGTCATGTATGTTGTTATTCATTTCATCAAGCAATTCTCTTTGAGATTTAGCAACTTGTTCTAACTGGGTTTGTACCCTAGAAGCATGCTTTCCCACACCTCTAACATCATTTGAGATTCTAAATAACAAGTCACTCAAGCGAGCAATCATATCAGAATTGTATTTCAATTGTTTCATAACATTTTCATTGAAGTGATCTTGTTTTTTAATATAATTCTCAAACTCATAAAAGCATTGGCTAGGGTGCATATTGTGAGGATTATCACTATCATTGAATTTCATTAGAGAATTTACCTCTACCACCTTAGCTGGTGGTGGTGTATTAAGCCCATGTATTTCTTCAATAGGAGGTAAATTTTTAACATCCTCAGCTTTAATACCTTTTTTCCTTCATAGATTTCTTTGCCTCTTGCATATCTTCAGGACTGAGGTATAATATACCCCTCTTCTTCAGAGTGGGTTTAGGCGGTGGTTCATGAAGAGTCCAATCATCATAATTGTTCAACATGTTATTCAATAATTCTTCAGCTTGTCCAATAGTTCGCTCTCTGAAAACACAACCAGCACAACTATCTAGGAAATCCTTAGAAACATCAGTTAGTCCATTATAGAAGACATCAAGTATTTTATTTTTCTTAAGAGGATGATCAGGCAAAGCATTAAGTAACTGGCAAAGCCTCCCCCAAGCTTGTGGGAGACTCTCTTATTTAGTTTGCACAAAGTTAAATATTTCCTATAAGGCAGCTTGTTTCTTGTGAGCAGGAAAATATTTTTCAGAGAAGTAATAAATCATATCTGGGGACTACGCACACAACCAGGAGCAAGAGTATTGTACCAAGCTTTAGCATCACCCTTTAATGAGAACGGAAATAATTTGAGAATATAATAATAGCGAGTTTTCTCATCATGAGTAAAAATGGTGGCTATGTCATTCAACTTAGTAAGATGTGCCACAACAGTTTCAGTTTCATAACCATGGAAAGGATTAGATTCAACCAAAGTAATTAACTCTGGGTCGACAGATAATTCATAATCCTTATCATCATTAAAGATAGGCGAGGTAGAAAACATAGGATCATATTGCATTCTAGCATTCAGAGATTTTTCTTTATACTTGCATAATAATTTCTCTAGATCATCTCTATCCTTACAAGCAAGAATATCACTAGTTGTCTCCTCATTCAAAACATAACCTTCCGGTACCTTAGGCAATTCATATCTAGGAAGGCTAGTTCTAGAAGGTGTTTCGGCAGTTTTAATTTCAAGCTCATCATCGGATTCAACAACATCATGTTGTATTACTCTAGCAATTTGTTCATCAAGAAATTCACCTAGTGGCATGCTACCTCTTGAGCGCTGCGTTGGTTTTCCCTTGAAGAGGAAAAGGTGATGTAGCAAAGTAGCGTAAGTATTTCCCTCAGTTTTGAGAACCAAGGTATCAATCCAGTAGGAGGCTCCACGCAAGTCCCTCGTACCTACACAAACAAACAAGAACCTCGCAACCAACGCGATAAAGGGGTTGTCAATCCCTTCACGGCCACTTGCGAAAGTGAGATCTGATAGAGATAATAAGATAAGATAAATATTTTTGGTATTTTTATGATATAGATTGGAAATTAAATATTGCAAAATAAAGTATATCGGAAACGTATATGATAGAAAATAGACCTGGGGGTCATAGGTTTCACTAGTGGCTTCTCTCAAGATAGCATAAGTATTATGGTGGGTGAACAAATTACTGTCGAGCAATTGATAGAAAAGTGCATAGTTATGAGAGTATCTAGGCATGATCATGTATATAGCATCATGTCCGCGACAAGTAGACCGACTCCTTCCTACATCTACTACTATTACTCCACACATCGACCGCTATCCACCATGCATCTAGAGTATTTAGTTCATAAGAACAGAGTAATGCATTGGGCAAGATGACATGATCTAGAGGGACAAACTCAAGCGATGTGATATAAACCCCATCTTTTTATTCTCGATGGCAACAATACAATACATGCCTTGTTGCCCCTGCTGTCACTGGGAAAGGACACCGCAAGACTGAACCCAAAGCTAAGCACTTCTCCCATTGCAAGAAAGATCAATCTAGTAGGCCAAACCAAACTGATAATTCGAAGAGACTTGCAAATATAACCAATCATACATAAAATAATTCAGAGGAGATTCAAATATTTCTCATAGATAAACTTGATCATAAACCCACAATTCATCGGATCTCGACAAACACACCGCAAAAAGAGTTACATCCAATAGATCTCCAAGAATATCGAGGAGAACTTTGTATTGAGATTCAAAGAGAGAGAAGACGCCATCTAGCTAATAACTATGGACCCGAAGGTCTGTGGTAAACTACTCACAAGTCATCGGAGAGGCTATGGTGTTGATGTAGAAGCCCTCCATGATCGATGCCCCCTCCGGCGGAGCGCAAGAAAAGGCTCCAAGATGGGATCTCACGGGTACAGAAGGTTGCGGCGGTGGAAATAAGGTTTCGTGGTGCTCCTCGATGTTTTCGGGGTACGTAGATATATATATATATATATATAGGTGAAGGAGGTCGGTCAGGGGAGCCACGAGGGGCCCATGAGGGTGGGGGCGCGCCCTCCTGCCTCGTGGCCGCCTTGGCTGCTTCTTGACGTCCACTCCAATTCTCCTCGACTGTTGTTTGTTCCAAAAAGATCTCTCCCGAAGGTTTCATTCCGTTTGGACTCCATTTGATATTCCTTTTCGTCGAAACACTAAAATAGGCAAAAAAATAGCAATTTGGGTTGGGCCTTCGGTTAATAGGTTAGTCCCAAAAATGATATAAAAGTGTATAGTAAAGCCCATAAACATCCAAAACAAGTAATATAATAGCATGGAACAATCAAAAATTATAGATACATTGGAGACGTACCAACCATCCCCAAGCTTAATTCCTGCTCGTCCTCAAGTAGGTAAATGATAAAAATAGAATTTTTGATGTGGAATGCTACCTAGCATATTTCTCAATGCAATTTTCTTTATTGTGGCATGAATGTTCAGATCCAAATGATTCAAGATAAGAGTTCATATTAACACAAAAAATAGTAATACTTCAAGCATACTAACAAGTAATCATGTCTTATGAAAATAACATAGCCAAAGGAAGCTTATCCCTACAAAATCATATAGTTAGGCTATGTTTCATTTTTGTCACACAAAATACTCCCATCATGCACAACCCCGGTTTCAGCCAAGCATTGGTTCATACTTTTTAACGTGCTTCAGCTTTTTTCAACTCTCACGTAATACATGAGCGTAAGCCATGGATATAGCACTATGGGTGTAATAGAATATGATGATGGAGGTTGTGTGGAGAAGACAAAAAAGGAGAAAGTCTGACATTGACGAGGCTAATCAATGGGCTATGAAGATTCCCATCAATTGATGTCAACATGAGGAGTAGGGATTGCCATGCAACAGATGCACTAGAGCTATAAATGTATGAAAGCTCAACAAAAGAAACAAAGTGGTTGTGCATCCAACTTGCTTGCTCACAAAGACCTAGGGCATTTTGAGGAAGCCCATCATTGGAATATACAAGCCAAGTTCTATAATGAAAAATTCCCACTAGTATATGAAAGTGACAACATAGGAGATTCTCTATCATGAAGATCATGGTGATACTTTGAAGCACAAGTGTGGAAAAGGATAGTAACATTGTCCCCCCTTTTTTTGGGCCTTCCTTTTTTTTGGCCTTTATCTTTTTTTGGCCTTTCTCTTTTTTTGGCCTTTATTTTCAAGGGACAATGCTCTAATAATGATGATCATCACACTTCTATTTACTTACAACTCAAGATTACAACTCAATACTTAGAACAAAATATGATTCTATGTTAATGCCTCCGGCGGTGTACCGGGATGGGCAGTGAATCAAGAGTGACATGTATGAAAAATTATGCATGGTGGCTTTGCCACAAATACGACGTCAACTACATGATTATGCAAGGCAATATGACAATGATGAAACATGTCATAATAAACGGAATGGTGGAAAGTTGCATGGAAATATATCTCGGAATGGCTATGGAAATGCCATAATAGGTAGGTATGGTGACAGTTTTGAGGAAGATATAAGGAGGTTTATGTGTGATAGAGCGTATTGTATCACGGGGTTTGGATGCACCGGTGAAGTTTGCACCATCTCTCAAGGTGATAAAGGGCAATGAACGGTACCGTAGAGGCTAGCAAATTGTGGAAGGGTAAGAGTGCATATAATCCATGGACTCACATAGTCATAAAGAACTCATATACTTATTGCAAAAGTTTATTAGCCCTCGAAGGAAAGTACTACTACGCATGCTCCTAGGGGAAGGGTTGGTAGGAGTTAACCATCGCGCGATCCCGACCTCCACTCATAAGGAAGGCAATCAAAAGAGCACCCCATGCTACAAATTTGTTACACAACTTTTACCATACGTGCATGCTACGTGACTTGCCAACTTTAACACAAGTATTTATCAATTTCATAATTACCCAACTAGCATGACTCTAACATTACCACCTTTATATCTCAAAACAATTATCAAGCATCAAATTGATCATAGTGTTCAATGCACTTTCTATGATAGTTTTTATTGTACCCAACTTGGATGCCCATCATATTAGGACCAGTTTTATAACCAAAGCAAATACCATGCTGTTCTAAAATACTCTCAAAATAATATAAGTGAAGCATGAAATATCAACAATTTCTACAAAATAAAACCACCTCCGTGCTCTAAAAAGATATAAGTGAAGCACTAGAGCAAGATTGTCTAGCTCAAAAGATATAAGTGAAGCACATAGAGTATTCTAATAAATTCTGAATCATGTGTGTCTCTCCCAAAAGGTGTGTACAGCAAGGATGATTGTGGTAAACTAAAAAGCAAAGACTCATATCATACAATACTCTCCAAGAAAAACACATATCATGTGGTGAATAAAAATATAGCTCCAAGTAAAGTTACCGATAGACGAAGACGAAAGAGGGGATGCCTTCCGGGGCATACCAAAGCTTAGGCTTTTGGTTGTAATTGAATTAACTTGGGGTGACATGGGCATCCCCAAGCTTAGGTTCTTGCCACTCCTTATTCCATAGTCCATCAAATCTTTACCCAAAACTAGAAAACTTCACAACACAAAACTCAACAGGAAATCTCATAAGCTCCGTTAGTGCAAGAAAGAAAACCACCACTTTAAGTTACTGTAATGAACTCATTCTTTATTTATATTGGTGTTAAACCTACTGTATTCCAACTTCTCTATGGTTCATACCCCCCGATACCAGCCATAGATTCATCAGAATAAGCAAACAACACACAAAAAACAGAATTTGTCAAAAACAGAACAGTCTGTAGAAATCTGTAACTTTCGAATACTTATGGAACTCTAAAAATCCTACAAAAATAAGAAGTCCTAGGAATTTGGTCTATTAATCTACTGCAAAAAGAATCACTCAAAATCACGTTTCTGTGATTTATTAAAATTATTCTCGTGTGTGCAAAAGTTTCTGTTTTTTAGCAAGATCAAATTAACTATCACCGTAGGCTATCCTATAGGTTCTACTTGGAACAAACACTAATTAAAACATAAAACCACATCTAAACATAGGGTAGATGATTTATTTATTACTAAACAGAAGCAAAAAGTAAAGAACAAAAAATAAAATTGGGTTGCCTCCCAACAAGCGCTATCGTTTAACGCCCCTAGCTAGGCATAAAAGCGAGAATAGATCTAAGTATCGCAATCTTTGGTTTTTAATTTTTTAGCGGAGTCATGCTCGAATGCGGGGGGTTCTTTACGTTTCCCCTCATACTCCGAAATTTTTAGATCTAAAGAATCCAACCGCTTATTGCAAAGGGTAATCAACATATTCATGCGGTGAAGATTTCCGCTAATACTCTTAAGAGGTTCAAGAGACTTTTGTAAAAAAATTGTTACTTCGCAAATCTTTTCAAAAACTTGAGTATCTTCCTGGGTATGATGTGGCCCCCTTTTTTGAGATAGTGTTCCCACTATTCCCTCTATGATTTCATGCGCAGTACTGGGATCAATTTCGATAAAATTTCCTTTGGTAACGCAATCCAAGAGTTGTCTATGGGACATATTTAGTCCAACATAAAAATTGCAAAGTAAAACTCTAAAATTCACCTCTAAGGTATAGTTACGATAAAAATCCATCATCCTATACCAAGCATCTTTTAAGTTTTCTCCTTGTCTTTCCTTGAAGTGAAGAACTTCAAACTCGGGAGACAAAGGAGAAGATAAAGGACTGGCCATAACGATGAGATAAACGATCTAACACACGATCATAGAAGAGGCAAGCGAAAAAGAGGCGAACGGAAAAGAGAGGGCGAATAAAATGGCAAGGGTGAAGTGGGGGAGAGGAAAACGAGAGGCAAATGGCAAATAATGTAATGCGAGGGAGAAGAGTTTTTTATGGGAACTTGGTATGTCTTGACTTGTGCGAAGACCTCCCCGGCAACGGTGCCAGAAATCCTTCTTGCTACCTCTTGAGCACTGTGTTGGTTTTCCCTTGAAGAGGAAAGGGTGATGCAGCGAAGTAGCGTAAGTATTTCCCTTAGTTTTGAGAACCAAGGTATCAATCCAGTAGGAGGCTCCACGCAAGTCCCTTGTACCTACACAAACAAACAAGAACCTCGCAACCAACGGGATAAAGGGGTTGTCAATCCCTTCACGACCACTTGCAAAAGTGAGATCTGATAGAGATAATAAGATAAGATAAATATTTTTGGTATTTTTATGATATAGATTGGAAAGTAAAGATTGAAAAATAAAGTAGATCAAAACTTATATGATAGAAAATAGACACGGGGGCCATAAGTTTCACTAGTGGCTTCTCTCAAGATAGCATAAGTATTACGGTGGGTGAACAAATTACTGTCGAGCAATTGATAGAAAAGTGCATAGTTATGAGAATATCTAGGCATGATCATGTATATAGGCATCATGTCCGCGACAAGTAGACCGACTCCTTCCTACATCTACTACTATTACTCCACACATTGACCGCTATCCAGCATGCATCTAGAGTATTAAATTCATAAGAACAGAGTAATGCATTGGGCAAGATGACATGATGTAGAGAGATAAACTCAAGCGATGTGATATAAACCCCATCTTTTTAGCCTCGATGGCAACAATACAATACATGCCTTGCTGCGCCTGCTATCACTGGGAAAGGACACCACAAGATTGAACCCAAAGCTAAGAACTTCTCCCATTGCAAGAAATATCAATCCAGTAGGCCAAACCAAACTAATAATTCGAAGAGACTTGCAAAGATAACCAATCATACATAAAAGAATTCAGAGGAGATTCAAATATTTCTCATAGATAAACTTGATCATAAACCCACAATTCATCGGATCTCGACAAACACACCGCAAAAAGAGTTACATCGAATAGATCTCCAAGAAGATCGAGGAGAACTTTGCATTGAGATTCAAAGAGAGAGAAGAAGACATCTAGCTAATAACTATGGACCCAAAGGTCTATGGTAAACTACTCACAACTCATCGGAGAGGCTGTGGTGTTGATGTAGAAGCCCTCCGTGATCGATTCCCCCTCCGGCGGAGCGCCGGAAAAGGCTCCAAGATGGGATCTCACGTGTACAGAAGGTTGCGGCGGTGGAAATAGGCTTTCGTGGTGCTCCTTGATGTTTTCGAGGTACGGAGATATATATAGGCGAAGGAGGTCGGTCAGGGGAGCCACGAGGGGCCCATGAGGGTGGGGGCGCGCCCACCCCCCTAGGGCGCGCCCTCCTGCCTCGTGGCCGCCTCGACTGCTTCTTGACGTCCAGTCCAAGTCTCCTGGATTGCATTTTTTCCAAAAAGATCTCTCCCGAAGGTTTCATTCCGTTTGTACCCGAAGGTCTGTGGTAAACTACTCACACATCATCGGAGAGGCTATGGTGTTGATGTAGAAGCCCTCCGTGATCGATTCCCCTTCGGCGGAGCGCCGGAAAAGGCCGCAAGATGGGATCTCACGGGTACAAAAGGTTGCGGCGGTGGAAAAGTGGTTTCGTGGCTCCCCTCGATGTTTTTAGGGTATAAGAGTATATATAGGCGAAATAAGTAGGTCGGTGGAGCTACGAGGGGCCCAGGAGGGTGGGGGCGCACATACCCCCCTAGGCGCGCCCTCCTGCCTCGTGGCCGCCTTGTTGCGTCTCTGACTTCAACTCCAAGTCTCCTGGATTGCGTTTGTTCCAAGAAAGATCTTGGCAAAGGTTTCGTTCCGTTTGGATTCCGTTTGATATTCCTTTTCTGTGAAACATTGAAATAGGCAAAAACAGCAATTTGCACTGGGCCTCCTATTAGTAGGTTAGTCCCAAAAATAATATAAAAGAGCATAATAAAGCCCATTAAACATCCAAAACAGATAATATAATAGCATGGAACAATCAAAAACTATAGATACATTGGAGACGTATCAGGCATCCCCAAGCTTAATTCCTGCTCGTCCTCGAGTAGGTAAATGATAAAAACAGAATTTTTGATGTGGAATACTACCTAGCATAATTTTCAATGTAATTTCCTTTATTGTGGCATGAATGTTCCGATCCGAAAGATTCAAGACAAAAATTTAATATTGACATAAAAACAATAATACTTCAAGCATACTAACAAAGTAATCATGTCTTCTCAAAATAACATAGCTAAAGTAAGTTCATCCCTACAAAGTCATATAGTTTGGCTATGCTCCATCTTCATCACAAAAAATACCCAAATGATGCACATCTGATACGTCTCCATCGTATCTACCTTTCCAAACACTTTTGCCCTTGTTTTGAACTCTAACTTGCATGATTTGAATGGACTAACCCGAACTGACGCTGTTTTCAGCAGAATTGCCATGGTGTTATTTTCGTGCAGAAATAAAAGTTCTCAGAGAGGCTATGGTGTTGATGTAGAAGCCCTTCGTGATCGATTCCCCCTCCGACAAAGCGCCGGAAAAGGCTCCAAGATGGGATCTCACAGGTATAGAAGGTTGCGGTGGTGGAAATAGGGTTTCGTGGTGCTCCTCGATGTTTTCGGGGTACGTAGATATATATAGGCGAAGGAGGTCGGTCAGGGGAGCCACGAGGGGCCCACGAGGGCGGGGGCACGCCCACCCCCTAGGGCGCGCCCTCCTGCCTCGTGGACACCTCGGCTGCTTCTTGACGTCCACTCTAAGTCTCCTGGATTGCGTTTGTTCCAAAAAGATCTCTCCCGAAGGTTTCATTCTGTTTGGACTCCGTTTGATATTCCTTTTCTTTGAAACACTGAAATAGGCAAAAAAACAACAATTTGGGCTGGGCCTCCGGCTAATAGTGTTGGGAGTTGCAGAAAATTAAAATTTTTCTACCGTTTCACCAAGATCTATCTATGAGTTCATCTAAGCAACGAGTCACGGGAGAGAGATTGCATCTACATACCACTTGTAGATCGCGAGCGGAAGCGTTCACTAGAACGTGGATGATGGAGTCGTACTCGCCGTGATCCAAATCACCGATGACCAAGTAATGAACGGACAGCACCTCCGCGTTCAACACACGTACGGAGCGGGTGACGTCTCCTCCTTCTTGATCCAGCAAGGGGGAAGGAGAGGTTGAGGAAGATGGCTCCAGCAGCAGCACGACGGCGTGATGATGGTGGAGAGGCAGTACTCCGGCAGGGCTTCGCCAAGCACTCGACGGAGGAGGAGAGGTGTTGGGGAGGGGAGGGGCTGCGCCTTGGTTGTGTGTTGTAGCCCTCCCCTCAGCCCTCTATTTATAGGGGAAGGGGCAAGGGGGGCCAGCCCCTCTAGATGAGATCTAGAGGGGGGGCGGCGGCCAGGGAGGGGGGCTTGCCCCCCAAGCAAAGGGGGGCGCCCCCACTAGGGTTCCCCCCCAACCCTAGGCGCATGGGCCCAAGGGGGGGGGGGCGCCCAGCCCTCCAGGGGCTGGTTCCCTGCCCCTTGCGGCCCATGAGGCCCTCCGAGAGGGGTGGCCCCTCCCGGTGGACCCCCGGAACCCCTCCGGTGGCCCCGGTACAATACCGATATGACCCCGAATCTTTCCGGTGTCCGTATGACAACCTCCCATATATAAATCTTCACCTCCGGACCATTCCGGAACTCCTCATGACATCCGGGATCTCATCCAAGACTCCGAACAACTTTCGGTAATCACATACAAGTCTTCCTAATAACCCTAGCGTCACCGAACCTTAAGTGTGTAGACTCTACGGGTTCGGGAGACATGCAGACATGACCGAGACGGCTCTCCATTCAATAACCAATAGCGGGATCTGGATACCCATGTTGGCTCCCACATGCTCCTCGATGATGTCATCGGATGAACCACGATGTCGAGGATTCAATCAATCCCGTATACAATTCCCTTTGTCAATCGGTACGTTACTTGCCCGAGACTCGATCGTCGGTATCCCAATACCTCGTTCAGTCTCGTTACCGGCAAGTCACTTTACTCGTACCGTAATGCATGATCCTGTGACCAAACACTTCGTCACTTTGAGCTCATTATGATGATGCATTACCGACTGGGCCCAGAGATACCTCTCCGTCATACGGAGTGACAAATCCCAGTCTCGATCCGTGTCAACCCAACAGACACTTTCGGAGATACCTGTAGTGCACCTTTATAGTCACCCAATTACGTTGTGACGTTTGGTACACCCAAAGCACTCTTACGGTATCCGGGAGTTACACGATCTCATGGTCTAAGGAAGAAATACTTGACATTGAAAAAGCTCTAGCAAAACGAACTACACGATCTTGTGCTATGCTTAGGATTGGGTCTTGTCCATCACATCATTCTCCTAATGATGTGATCCCGTTGTCAATGACATCTAATGTCCATAGTCAGGAAATCATAACTATCTGTTGACCAACGAGCTAGTCAACTAGAGGCTCACTAGGGACCTGTTATGGTCTATGTATTCACACGTGTATTACGATTTCCGGATAATACAGTTATAGCATGAATAAAAGACAATTACCATGAACAAGGAAATATAATAATAACCCTTTTATTATTTCCTCTAGGGCATATTTCCAACAGTCTCCCACTTGCACTAGAGTCAATAATCTAGTTACATTGTGATGAATCGAACACCCATAGAGTTCTGGTGTTGATCATGTTTTGCTCGCGAGAGAGGTTTAGTCAACGGATCTGCGACATTCAGATCTGTATGTACTTTGCAAATATCTATGTCTCCATCTTGAACATTTTCACGGATGGAGTTGAAACGATGCTTGATGTGCCTGGTCTTCTTGTGAAACCTGGGCTCCTTGGCAAGGGCAATAGCTCTAGTGTTGTCACAGAAGAGTTTGATTGGCCTCGACGCATTGGGTATGACTCCTAGTCGGTGATGAACTCCTTCACCCAAATTGCTTCATGCGCTGCCTCCGAGGCTGCCATGTACTCCGCTTCACATGTAGATACCGCCACGACGCTCTGCTTGCAGCTGCACCAGCTTACTGCTCCACCATTCAACATATACACGTATCCGGTTTGTGACTTAGAGTCATCCAGATCTGTGTCAAAGCTAGCGTCGACGTAACCCTTTACGACGAGCTCTTCATCACCTACATAAACGAGAAACATGTCCTTTGTCCTTTTCAGGTACTTTAGGATATTCTTGACCGCTGTCCAGTGTTCCTTGCCGGGGTTACTTTGGTACCTTCCTACCAAACTTACGGCAAGGTTTACATCAGGTCTGGTACACAGCATGACATACATAATAGATCCTATGGCTGAAGCATAGGGGATGACACTCATCTCTTCTTTATCTTTTGCCGTGGTCGGGCATTGAGCCGAGCTCAATCTCACACCTTGCAATACAGGCAAGAACCCCTTCTTGGACTGATCCATTTTGAACTTCTTCAAAATCATATCAAGGTATGTGCTTTGTGAAAGACCTATGAGGCGTCTCGATCTATCTCTATAGATCTTGATGCCTAATATATAAGCAACTTCTCCAAGGTCCTTCATTGAAAAACACTTATTCAAGTAGGCCTTAATGCTGTCCAAAAGTTCTATATCATTTCCCATCAACAGTATGTCATCTACATATAATATGAGAAATGCTACAGAGCTCCCACTCACTTTCTTGTAAACGCAGGTTTCTCCATAAGTCTGCATAAACCCAAACGCTTTGATCATCTCATCAAAGCGAATGTTCCAACTCCGAGATGCTTGCACCAGCCCATAAATGGATCGCTGGAGCTTGCATACTTTGTTAGCGTTCTTAGGATCGACAAAACCTTCCGGCTGCATCATATACAGCTGTTCCTTAAGATGTCCGTTAAGGAATGCCGTTTTGACGTCCATCTGCCATATCTCATAATCATAGTATGCGGCAATTGCTAACATGATTCGGACGGACTTTAGTTTCGCTACGGGTGAGAATGTCTCATCGTAGTCAACCCCTTGAACTTGTCGATAACCCTTAGCGACAAGTCGAGCTTTATAGACGGTAATATTACCATCCGCGTCCGTCTTCTTCTTAAAGATCCATTTGTTTTCTATCGCTCGCCGATCATCGGGCAAGTCTGTCAAAGTCCATACTTTGTTTTCATACATGGATTCTATCTCGGATTTCATGGCTTCAAGCCATTTGTTGGAATCTGGGCCCGCCATCGCTTCTTCATAGTTCGAAGGTTCACCGTTGTCTAACAACATGATTTCCAGGACAGGGTTGCCGTACCACTCTGGTGCGGAACGTGTCCTTGTGGACCTACGAAGTTCAGTAGCAACTTGATCCGAAGTACCTTGATCATCATCATTATTTTCCTCTTCAGTTGGTGTAGGCATCACAGGAACATTTTCCTGAGCTGCACTACTATCCCGTTCAAGAGGTAGTACTTCATCGAGTTCTACTTTCCTCCCACTTACTTCTTTCGAGAGAAACTCTTTTTCTAGAAAGGATCCGTTCTTGGCAACAAAGATCTTGCCCTCGGATCTTAAGTAGAAGGTATACCCAATGATTCTTTAGGGTATCCTATGAAGACGCATTTTTCCGACTTGGGTTCGAGCTTTTCAGGTTGAAGTTTCTTGACATAAGCATCACATGCCCAAACTTTTAGAAACGACAGCTTAGGTTTCTTCCCAAACCATAATTCATATGGTGTCGTCTCAACGGATTTAGACGGTGCCCTATTTAAAGTGAATGTAGCTGTCTCTAGAGCGTATCCCCAAAATGATAGCGGTAAGTCAGTAAGAGACATCATAGACCGCACCATATCCAATAGAGTGCGATTACGACGTTCGGACACACCGTTAAGCTGAGGTGTTCCAGGCGGCGTGAGTTGTGAAACGATTTCACATTTCCTTAAGTATGTACCAAATTCGTGACTTAAGTATTCTCCTCCACGATCTGATCGTAGGAATTTTATCTTTCGGTCATGTTGATTCTCTACCTCATTCTGAAATTCCTTGAACTTTTCAAAGGTCTCAGACTTGTGGTTCATTAAGTAGACATACCCATATCTACTCAAGTCATCAATGAGAGTGAGAACATAACGATATCCTCTGCGAGCCTCAATGCTCATTGGACCGCACACATCGGTATGTATGATTTCCAACAAGTTGGTTGCTCGCTCCATTGTTCCGGAGAATGGAGTCTTGGTCATCTTGCCCATGAGGCATGGTTCGCATGTGTCAAATGATTCATAATCGAGAGACTCCAAAAGTCCATCAGCATGGAGCTTCTTCATGCGCTTGACACCAATGTGACCAAGGCGGCAGTGCCACAAGTATGTGGGACTATCGTTATGAACTTTACATCTTTTTGTATTCACGCTATGAATATGTGTAACATTACGCTCGAGATTCATTAAGAATAAACCATTGACCATCGGGGCATGACCATAAAACATATCTCTCATATAAATAGAACAACCATTAATCTCGGATTTAAATGAGTAGCCATCTCGTATCAAACGAGATCCAGATACAATGTTCATGCTCAAACTTGGCACCAAATAACAATTATTAAGGTTTAAAACTAATCCCGTAGGTAAATGTAGAGGTAGCGTGCCGACGACGATCACATCGACCTTGGAACCATTCCCGACGCGCATCGTCACCTCGTCCTTCGCCAGTCTCCGTTTATTCCGTAGCTCCTGCTGTGAGTTACAAATGTGAGCAACGGCACTGGTATCAAATACCCAGGAGTTACTACGAGTACTGGTAAGGTACACATCAATTACATGTATATCAAATATACCTTTGGTGTTGCCGGCCTTCTTATCCGCTAAGTATTTGGGGCAGTTCTGCTTCCAGTGACCCTTCCCCTTGCAATAAAAGCACTCAGTCTTAGGCTTGGGTCCATTCTTTGACTTCTTCCCGGCAGCTGGCTTACCGGGCGCGGCAACATCTTTGCCGTCCTTCTTGAAGTTCTTCTTACCCTTGCCCTTCTTGAACTTAATGGTCTTATTGACCATCAACACTTGATGTTCTTTCTTGATTTCAACCTCTGCTGACTTCAGCATGGAAAATACTTCAGGAATGGTCTTCACCATCCCCTGCATATTGTAGTTCATCACAAAGCTCTTGTAGCTTGGTGGGAGCGACTGAAGGATTCTGTCAATGACCGCCTCGTCTGAGAGGTTAATGTCCAGCTGGGACAGGCGGTTGTGCAACCCAGACATTTTGAGTATGTGCTCACTGACAGAACTATTTTCCTCCATCTTACAACTATAGAACTTGTCGGAGACGTCATATCTCTTGACCCGGGCATGAGCTTGGAAAACTAGTTTCAGCTCCTCGAACATCTCATATGCTCCGTGTTGCTCAAAACGCTTTTGGAGCCCCGGTTCTAAGCTGTAAAGCATGCCGCACTGAACGAGGGAGTAATCATTAGCACGAGACTGCCAAGCATTCATAATGTCTTGGTTCTCTAGGACGGGTGCATCACCTAGCGGTCCTTCTAGGACATATTGTTTCCTGGCAGCTATGAGGATGATCCTCAGGTTCCGGACCCAGTCCGTATAGTTGCTGCCATCATCTTTCAGCTTGGTTTTCTCTAGGAACGCGTTGAAGTTCATGTTGACATGAGCGTTGGCCATTTGATCTACAAGACATATTTACAAAGGTTTTAGACTAAGTTCATGATAATTAAGTTCATCTAATAAAATTATTTTAATGAACTCCCACTCAGATTAGACATCCCTCTAGTCATCTAAGTGTTACATGATCTGAGTCGACTAGGCCGTGTCCGATCATCACGTAAGATGGACTAGTCATTGTCGGTGAACATCCTCATGTTGATCGTATCTTCCATACGACTCGTGTTCGACCTTTCGGTCTCTGTGTTCCGAGGCCATGTCTGTACATGCTAGGCTCGTCAAGTTAACCCTAAGTGTTTTGCATGTGTAAAACTGTCTTACACCCGTTGTATGTGAACGTAAGGATCTATCACACCCGATCATCACGTGGTGCTTCGAAACGACGAACTTTAGCAACGGTGCATAGTTAGGGGAGAACACTTCTTGAAATTGTTGTAAGGGATCATCTTATTTACTACCGTCGTTCTAAGTAAACAAGATGCATAAACATAATAAACATCACATGCAATTATATAGTAGTGACATGATATGGCCAATATCAAAAAGCTCCATTGATCTCCATCTTCGGGGCTCCATGATCATCTTGTCACCGGCATGACACCATGATCTCCATCATCGTGTCTTCATGAAGTTGTCACGCCAACGACTACTTCTACTTCTATGGCTAACACGTTTAGCAATAAAGTAAAGTAATTTACATGGCGTTCTTCAATGACACGCAGGTCATACAAAAAATAAAGACAACTCCTATGGCTCCTGCCGGTTGTCATACTCATCGACATGCAAGTCGTGATTCCTATTACAAGAACATGATCTCATACATCACAATATGTCATTCATCATTCATCACAACTTCTGGCCATATCACATGACATGACAATTGCTACAAAAACAAGTTAGATGTCCTCTAATTGTTGTTGCATCTTTTACGTGGCTGCAATTGGGTTCTAGCAAGAATGTTTTCTTACCTACGAATAACCACAACGTGATTTTGTCAACTTCTATTTACCCTTCATAAGGACCCTTTTCATTGAATCCGCTCCAACTAAAGTGGGAGAGACAGACACCCACCAGCCACCTTATGCAACTAGTGCATGTCAGTCGGTGGAACCGGTCTCACGTAAGCGTACGTGTAAGGTTGGTCCGGGCCGCTTCATCCCACAATACCGCTGAAGCAAGATAAGACTAGTAGCGGCAAGCAAGTTGACAAGATCTACGCCCACAACAAAATTGTGTTCTACTCGTGCAATAGAGAACTACACATAGACCTAGCTCATGATGCCACTGTTCGGGAACGTTGCAGAAAATTAAAATTTTTCTACGGTTTCACCAAGATCTATCTATGAGTTCATCTAAGCAACGAGTCACGGGAGAGAGATTGCATCTACATACCACTTGTAGATCGCGAGCGGAAGCGTTCACTAGAACGTGGATGATGGAGTCGTACTCGCCGTGATCCAAATCACCGATGACCAAGTGCTGAACGGACAGCACCTCCGCGTTCAACACACGTACGGAGCGGGTGACGTCTCCTCCTTCTTGATCCAGCAAGGGGGAAGGAGAGGTTGAGGAAGATGGCTCCAGCAGCAGCACGACGGCGTGATGATGGTGGAGAGGCAGTACTCCGGCAGGGCTTCGCCAAGCACTCGACGGAGGAGGAGAGGTGTTGGGGAGGGGAGGGGCTGCGCCTTGGTTGTGTGTTGCAGCCCTCCCCTCACCCCTCTATTTATAGGGGAAGGGGCAAGGGGGGCCGGCCCCTCTAGATGAGATCTAGAGGGGGGCGGCGGCCAGGGAGGGGGGCTTGCCCCCAAGCAAAGGGGGGCGCCCCCACTAGGGTTCCCCCCCAACCCTAGGCGCATGGGCCCAAGGGGGGGGGGGCGCCCAGCCCTCCAGGGGCTGGTTCCCTGCCCCTTGTGGCCCATGAGGCCCTCCGAGAGGGGTGGCCCCTCCCGGTGGACCCCCGGAACCCCTCCGTTGGCCCCGGTACAATACCGATATGACCCCGAATCTTTCCGGTGTCCGTATGACAACCTCCCATATATAAATCTTCACCTCCGGACCATTCCGGAACTCCTCGTGACGTCCGGGATCTCATCCGAGACTCCAAACAACTTTCAGTAATCACATACAAGTCTTCCTAATAACCCTAGCGTCACCGAACCTTAAGTGTGTAGACCCTACGGGTTCGGGAGACATGCAGACATGACCGAGACGGCTCTCCGGTCAATAACCAACAGCGGGATCTGGATACCCATGTTGGCTCCCACATGCTCCTCGATGATGTCATCAGTTGAACCACGATGTCGAGGATTCAATCAATCCCGTATACAATTCCCTTTGTCAATCGGTACGTTACTCGCCCGAGACTCGATCGTCGGTATCCCAATACCTCGTTCAGTCTCGTTACCGGCAAGTCACTTTAGTCGTACCCTAATGCATGATCCCGTGACCAAACACTTGATCACTTTGAGCTCATTATGATGATGCATTACCGAGTGGGCCCAGAGATACCTCTCCGTCATACGGAGTGACAAATCCCAGTCTCGATCCGTGTCAACCCAACAGACACTTTCGGAGATACCTGTAGTGCGCCTTTATAGTCACCCAATTATGTTGTGACGTTTGGTACACCCAAAGCACTCTTACGGTATCCAGGAGTTACACGATCTCATGGTCTAAGGAAGAAATACTTGACATTGAAAAAGCTCTAGCAAAACGAACTACACGATCTTGTGCTATGCTTAGGATTGGGTCTTGTCCATCACATCATTCTCCTAATGATGTGATCCCGTTGTCAATGACATCTAATGTCCATAGTCAGGAAATCATGACTATCTGTTGACTAACGAGCTAGTCAACTAGAGGCTCACTAGGGACATGTTATGGTCTATGTATTCACACATGTATTACGATTTCCGGATAATACAGTTATAGCATGAATAAAAGGCAATTATCATGAACAAGGAAATATAATAATAACCCTTTTATTATTGCCTCTAGGGCATATTTCCAACAAATAGGTTAGTCCCAAAAATGATATATAAGTGTATAGTAAAGCCCATAAACATCCAAAACAAGTAATATAATAGCATGGAACAATAAAAAATTATAGTTACGTTGGAGACGTATCATGGCACATCCTCATCATCAAACATGGTACTAGCATCATCATAAGCATTATTCATAGTAGAAGTAGCATCATCAATAACTTGCGACATATCAGGATTAATAACATGTGGTGGTGATGCAAGTTTACTTATAACAGAAGGTGAATCTAAAGCAGAACTGGATGGCAGTTCCTTACCTCCCCTCGTCTTAGAGGGATAAATCTTAGTCTTAGCTTCCTTCATATTCTTCATAGTGATAAATTGATAATAATCCCAAGTGACTCAACAAATATACCTATGCTCCTTGACAACAGCACCAGAAAAAGGTCTTGATAACCCACAAGTATAGGGGATCACAATCAAAGAATAGTTTTCGAGGGTAGAGTATTCAACCCAAATTTATAGATTCGACACAAGGGGATCCAAAGAATATTTGAAGGTATTAGCAGCTGAGTTGTCAATTCAACCACACCTGGAGATTAATTATCTGCAACAATGTGATCAGTAGCAAAGTAATTTTGTAGCAAGTGCAATAGTAACAATAGCGGTAGTAACTTAGCAGAAACAATATAGGATAAATTCGTAGGCATTGGATTGGTAATTTGTTGGATGATATTCATCATGTGACAGTCATAACCTAGGGCGATACGACACTAGCTCCAGTTCATAAATATAATGTAGGCATGTATTCCATAAATAGTCATATGTGCTTATGGAAAGAACTTGCATGACATCTTTTGTCCTACCCTCCCATGGTAGCGGGATCCATATTGGAAACTAAGGGATATTAAGGCCTCCTTTTAATAGAGAACCGGAACAAAGCATTAACACACGGTGAATACATGAACTCCTCAAACTACGGTCATCACTGGGAGTGGTCCCGACTATTGTCACTCTGGGGTTGCCGGATCATAACATGTAGTAGGTGACTATAACTTGCAAGATCGGATCTAGAACATGGATATAATGGTGATAACATAAATGGTTCAGATCTGAAATCATGGCACCCGGGCCCAAAGTGACAAGCATTAAGCATGGAAAAGTCATAGCAACATCAATCTCAGAACATAGTGGATACTAGGGATCAAGCCCTAACAAAACTAACTCGATTACATGATGAATCCCATCCAACTCCTCACCAACCAGCGAGACTACGGAGGAATTACTCACTCCTGATGGGGTGCATCATGGAATTGGCGATGGAGAAGGGTTGGTGATGACGAAGAACGAAGATCCCCCTCTTCGGAGCCCCAAACGGACTCCAGATCTGGCCTCCTGATGAAGAACAGGAGATGACGGCGGCTCCGTCTCGTGGCTCACGATAATTCTTTCTCCCTGAATTTTTTCTGGAAAAATAGGATTTTATAGCATCAGTTTCAGGGTCTACGGGGCCACCACCTGGGAGGGCTGGTGCACCCTGGTGGGTTGTGCCCACCCAGATGCCCCCCTGTGGTGGCTCTTGGCTCCAGAAATTTTCATTTATTGTATAAAAAATCCTCGTGAAGTTTCGTTCCATTTCGAGAACTTTTATTTCTGCACAAAAACAACACCATGGTAGTTCTGCTGAAGACAACGTCAGCCTGGGGTTAGTTTCATTCAAATCATGCAATTAGAGTCCAAAACAAGAGGAAAAGTGTTAGGAAAAGTAGATACGTTGTGGATGTACCAGTCACGGGAGAAATCATGTTGCAAGTAATCATGTGGACTTGATATTTGTTCGATATTTTGATAGTATGTATGTTGTGATTCCCTTAGTGGTGTCATGTGAACGTCAACTACATGACACTTCACCATATTTGGGCCTAAGGGAATGCATTGCGAGAGTGACAGAAGCTTAAACCCTAGTTTATGCGATATACTGTAAGGGACCAATTGGGTCCAAAAGTTTAATGCTATGGTTAGAATTTATTCTTAATACTTTTCTCATATTTGCGGATGCTTGCGAGGGGTTTAATCATAAGTAGGAGGTTTGTTCAAGTAAGAACAACACCTAAGCACCGATCCACCCACATATTAAATTATCAAAGTAGCGAACATGAATCGAACCAACATGATGAAAGTGACTAAATGAAATTTCCGTGTACCCTGAAGAACGCTTTGCTTACTATAAGAGACCTTTTTGGTCTGTCCTTTGCCTCAAAATGACTGGTATACCTTGCTGCACTTTTGTTACTACTATCATTACTTGCTCGTTATAAATTATCTTGCTATCAAACTACTCTGTTACTTACAATTCCAGCACTTGCAGACATTACCTTGCTGAAAACTTCGGCGTCCTGGACTTGGGGGTATCCAATCCTGCCTGCCTGCAGCCCACCGCATGGCTCCATCGACGGCCTAGTACGGCCCAACTTCGACATCAACACCACAAGACCTTCGCGAGGGGCCAAGCCTCGCGAGGCGGACGATGCCAAGACCCCCCAAGGAGCTGGCCTCCTCAGGAGGGCTCCTGAGGGGCGGAGAGATCTATGCAGCTACCTCATGAGGCTTAGCTGACGTGAGACAAGATGACCAAGGCCAGGCGGGCGCCAGGTGGGTGCAGAGTGCAGGTTTCCTCTTCTGTGCAAGGGAGGCAAGCCACAGGCGCAGAGTCCCAAGGAATCAACCAAAGGTTTCCATTCTGGTGCAACGAGACCAAGACCGCCAGGACGGCAAGACGGAGGTCATCACCGAGCCCACCGCAGCGTCACGACCAGAGGCTTTCCGTAGGCAAAGACTACTTTTGTCAGGATAGACTGTACTACTTGTCCCATTTCAAATCCCGCCATTGTGGAATCCCTTCCCGCTCATATTTGGGAGGAGGACCAAGGACACTATATAGGACTAGCCACCACCATGGAGAGGGACCCGACCAAAGCGAGAGCAAGTAGAGCACCACGCCAGCTCAAGAACACCTCACCTCCTGAGGCTTGTTCATCCTTGTAACTAGTTCATCCATAGCCCCTCGAGGCAATCCACCACACCACACTAGAGTAGGGTATTACACCACAACGGTGGCCCAAACCAGTATAAATCTCTGTGTCTTTGTGTCTTTGTGAGCTCTACGTGCTAGACTAGGGAGGCTCGCGAGTAGGCAGGCTGGGCAGGTTGAGATCTCCGCACGCACCCCAGTGTTCGAACCTCTCGCGGGTTGCCGGACCCCGAAATCCGACATTTGGCTCGCCAGGTAGGGGTGCCTCGTATCTTCTCTTCCATCGACCAGTCCTCCTCCGCTCCAGTGACGCCATGGCCGACGCCCCGAGAGCCCACGTCGAGCACTGGGTCGTCCAGACCTCCTCGGCAGCACCCACCGGCGAAGAAGACCTCCACCCTGCCCTGC
Source organism: Triticum aestivum (assembly GCF_018294505.1). Lineage (NCBI taxonomy): Eukaryota > Viridiplantae > Streptophyta > Magnoliopsida > Poales > Poaceae > Triticum > Triticum aestivum. The sequence continues at coordinate 145,112,714 of NC_057807.1, forward strand.
TCGCGGCCCGCGTTCCGCCAGGGGCGACCGGTCGCGGGGGGCGTGCGGTGCTGGCTTCTCCTCTGGCGCCGCGCCGCAGTCGCGTAGTTGGCAATCTGCGAACTATGTTGCAGCCACTGCTCCGCACTCGCGTAGGGAACAAGCAAACATGCGGGCGGCGGTCATCGTAGCCCGTGAGCTTTTGCGGTGCAGGCTGCTTGAGAGCGTCCGCGACGCCTTGCTAGAATGGGTTGCTGAGCTGCTAGATGCGGCATGCATGGGGGCGGCGCCGTTCTGCACCCTTCCCAGATCGCAGGCGATGGTAGGGGCACACGCTCATCCCTGACACAGCCGCGCGCCCTTTCCCAGGGGCAACGGAGAGCCTCTCGACGCCAACCAGCCTCGTGGAGCAGCCCGCGCCGCCCCAAACATGCCCCCTCAGCACTGGGCTACTCCGGACGACACCACCAGGGGTCGCGTTGGAGTGTCGGGCCTTGGCCAGTAGGACCAGAGGATGGCAGAAGGGGGCGGGAGCATTAGTCGGCCGGGCGGCGCCCCTGGTGCGAATGTCCCAGAAGCCTACGCTCCTGTCGCGATGGATCCAAGGCACGCGCTAGGAGAGGGCCCCAGCCGACCCCCCATGCCAGGCTGGGCGCTGGACATACATGAGTCCGAGCTCTCCTTCGAACCACCACCAAGCCCTACCAATGTCCCCAATAGCGGCAGCCTCTGGGTACAGTTAACGCCGCAGGGCCACGCTTACACTGACCATGGATCGCAGGTAAACCAAGACGCGGCGACCACCAGGACCCTCAGGACGGCGGACCCTCCTCAGGAGCATGAAGGACGTAGGGAGCAGCACGGGGGAAGCACAGTGGTAGGGCCCTCCTCACGTTGCACGGAGCAGGATCTAGCCTGGAGGTAGGTTCCCTGCCAAGGAAGGCGCCGGCGAGCCCTTCCCCTCGGCAGGGGGCCTACGGTCGCCGAGGACGCCGTCAGCGTCCCCTTGGCCCCTTGGTCTTGTCCTGGTTTCTTGTCTCCCCAATGGTGGTTAGGGGCGGTGCACGGCGGGGTCCTCGTCGGGCGACATCAAGCAAGGCTCCAGCCTGTGAAGGTCTCCGCTTGTGACACTCTCACGTAATAATTAGTGGGGCTGTACACACCCCGGAGTCTCCCAAGTGCCGCCCTGGGGCCTCACGGGGGCTCCCACCCACGTCCTAGTGGAAGCACCATGCTCTACGCTGGCCATCGACACTATCCCCAATGACTATGCCCAGCCAGTGGAAAAACGGGGGGAGTTTTCTTTTTCTCGTACCGCTCTCTTGCCTTTAGTTCTTGCATTCTTTTCTTGGAGCTCATGACCGCTACCCTGCCCTCTAGCACCTCGCGAGCGGGGGCTGGGTATGGTGTGCGCGCTGGCGCTGATCGCTCCCCTTGGGGGCTCGAAGGTGCGTCCGCTCCACGCGCCCACCTTGCCATAATCTGGCAGTTGGATCCTCACAAGGCACTCCACAGCAGGCCAGCAGGCCCCTCGAGAGGCACAGGGCCTTGCGAGCCAGTAGCAGGCTCGCCTCAAGAGAAGGGGCGCTGTCACGGTGCCAGGTCTCACCCAGGACCCACGAAACCCAAGATAAGTCAAAAACAACTATCCCGTTCATCGGCCCACAGTCCTGTTGGGCCTCCCCCGGGTGCTACTTCAAAAGCATTTAGCAATCTCATATATCATAAGGGGCACCCCCTTCCCAAAATGCTCTCACAAGGATATATTTGAGTTATATAGGTTAAAGCAAAAGAAATACAGGCCTAGATGGACGCGCCTTCTTCATCACTCCCATCCATGCTGCTTGTGATGAAGCTGCCGCCCTCCTCGTCATCTCCACCCGCGCCAGCTCCTTTGGCTGCGAGCACAACCGTGTCGTCCTCAGGAGTCAGCTCCTTCACCAGAGTATCCACATGATCGTCCACCCACTTGGCAAGCTTGTCTTGGGTGGCCATAGGCACGGGGGCTAGTACGGTGCTGAAGTCGAAGTGGGAGTCAAGGTTCAGGAGGTTGCTGAAAATGCGCAAGAGCGCGCGCCCAAGGAGGCTCCGGATCCTTTCCTCAACGAGCTGGCGGGCTTTTGCGGCCTGGTCCTCCAGGCGGGTCACGATATCGGTGAAGAAGCAGAGATGGCTAGCATAGTTGTCGGATTTCGGGTTCCGGCAGACCCTTGAGGTTCGAACACTAGGGTGCGCACGAAGATCTTTCCCCTACCAGCTCACGTCTCGAAGTCTCTCAAGGATCTAAGCAAGAAAGATGAACACACAAGGGACATGAGATTTATACTGGTTCAGGCCACCATTGTGGTGTAATACCCTACTCCAGTGTGTGGTGTGGTGGATTGCCTCAGGGGCTAATGATGAACAATACAAAGGGAGAACAGCCTCGCGAGGGGTTGTTCTTGAGCTGGTGCGGTGAACTGCTTGGGTGAGTTCACTCGCCTCTGTCTAGTCTATGTGTCTTCTCGAGATGGATGCTCGATGCCTCTACTCTGTGGTGGCTAGTCCTATTTATAGAGCGAGGCCCTGGGCCTCTTCCCAAATAATGAGCGGGAAGGTCGCCAACAATTGGCCATTTTGAAGGGGAACATCTAGTACACTTATCCTGACTAAAGTTGGTCTTCGGCTGCCAAAGGCTCTGACGATGATGCCGTCCTAGGCTCCACGATGACCTCCATCCTGCCGTTCTGCTGGTCTTGGTCTTGTTGCACCGAAACGGTAACCTTTGCCTGATGCCTTGGCCTGTGCTTGCCCCCTTGCACCGGAGGGGAAACAAGGACACTACGCAGGCCAGCGCCCGCCTGGCGCCCGCCTGGTCTCGATCGTCATGGCTTGCATCATGGGCTCCTCGCGAGGTACCTTGCCTTGATCTCTCCGCCTCCTCGCGAGCCTGCCTGAGGAGGCTGCTCCTGAGGAAGCTTCCTGTCGTCCGCCCCGCGAGGCTTGGCCCCTCACGAGGGTCTTGAGCTTGATTGGATGAAGCTGGGCTGCACTGGGCCCCCACTCGAGCCACACCGCAGGCCGCAGGCAGGCAAATCTGGGGACCCCCGTTCCCAGAACACCGACAGTAGCCCCCGGGCCCAAGGCGCGCCTGGTCTTGGCTTAGCGGAGAAGCGAAGGGGCAAGTGCGAAGCGCCATGGGCCCCAACAGCCTGCGGCCTCTGGCGCCGCATGGTGATTGATTGGACGTGGGCGTCTCCGCTTCCCCACGACGCCTCGGCAACCGCACGACTTGACAAGTCCCTGCATGCAAAAATGGGTCATGATTACCTGCGGTCATGGAGGCCGGCGGTTGGCCTTCTCCGGCTATAAGTACGGAACGGCTAGAGCCATTCCAGTTCATCTCTACCTGCTACTCCTTTCTTCTTCCTCCCCGCCCTTCCTTCACATCACGCCGATGGCACCAATTCACCGGTTTTCCATAGAAGAGAAGGGGAAGCCCCCCCAAGAGGGTCTCGACCCACTTCCACCGAAGAAGCGGCTAGTCCTCTGCCGTCGAGATAAGGGTGCCTGGCAGGAGACGTCGAGGCCCTGGTACGAGCGGCCGCCGCCTGGATTCCCGCTTCCCTTGTACGCCCACGTCGAGGGCCCTGGAGAAGAAGGCACCGAGCGACCGTCGGTGCCGTCGTCGACGCCGGCGGGTTACGGCGGTGCGCGTTGTTCCTCCTCGAGTCCACGCCAAGGGCTCCTCTCGTGAGCTTGTGTTCCACGCTGCCATGCCTCCCCGATCTTGGGTTCGCCTTCCTACCTCCTTCGCCTTCGAGATCCCGCCGAGGGGGCCTCTCGAGCTCTGGCTGCAGCACGCTGACTGTAGTACCCCTGCGACCGGAGCGGAGTTCAAGGTTGTCGCTCCGGGCAAGGTCTACATGACCCGTGGCTGGGGCGAGATTGCCCGGGTCTGCCGGACAGGGGGCGCCCTCGTAATCCACCTCGAATACAATGTCACCTCCCTGATGTTCTTCAAGGTCTTCGACATGGAAGGACGCCGGCCGGAATGCTGCCCCAAGAAAGGCGGCCGGGGCATCGCCGTGGCGAGGACCAGGCCCGCCAACCGCTTCCCCGGCAGCTCCTCAGGCAGCAGCGGAGGAGCCGAAGGGTCCAGCGACTCCGCCGAGCTTTAGATGACTCCGGAGACGAGCGACGACAGCTACGAGCCCCCGAGCTCGCGTCACTCCTGGAGCAGGGCAGCTGCATCAGGCCGCCGACACCACTAATCTGGATGGGGTTGGCGTTGGTGCCTGACGGCCCACTGTTGATGATGGCGTCTCTTGCGGAGGTGCGCGTAGTTAGCGTTCCCTAGGATCAGCACCTTTTGTTCCCTGCGAGGAATCGAAGTACCACCCCGCGGGGGTATGTAAGGCGCTAGCCATGTCTTTTGTAAATATTATATCCCTAGTATGAATCGATGCAAGATGCTTGTCCTGTCCCGGCTTGGCTCCCCCTTTCTTCCCTCATGAGGGCCTGGTGCTCTACGCTGACAGGTCCCGGTCCCCAGGCAGGCTTCAGCCGTTGCTGGTATGCCAGGTCGCGATGCCGTGGTCAAGGCCAGGAGGTGAGCGGCCCGAGGTCCAGTAAGAGCCCCTGAGTCGCGATGCTCAGGAGGTCCCCTTTAGCGCTCAAGCAGCCTCCACTGCGTAAGAAAGGTAGGCAACGTTGCCGTGACAGAGCTGCACTAGGCGAGGGCTTAGCGCCGAGTCAAATCAGTTTTCGCGTGACTTATCTCGTAGGTTTGGAGTGGCCTTCGGCGAAGTGTCGGGCCTGCATGGCGGCAGCTGAGGTGTGGCTGGGTTAGGCCCTCGCGACCTTCTTCCCTCTTCCCCGTACTTTCCTTAATGCTCTTCGTCCTCAGGTCCCGGCCCTCGAGCGAGCTCAGCCGCCACTGGTATGATAGGTCGCGATGATGTGGGTCAAGGCCAGGGGGTGAGGGCTGGAGAGCCAGTAGGAGCCCATGAGTCGCGATGCTATGGCGCCCCCCTTTTAACGTGCGAGCGGAACGTGCCAGAGAGAAGGAGAGAAGGCTCGCGGTGCCACCAGCGTTACTCCTGGAGCGGGTCCTGCATATCAATCACGAGGGGAAACAAGGTACGTCATTACGGTTGCCAGCCAACCATTGGTCGCTCCGAGGGAGTGAGTGGGGCACCGAGGGACTGGTGAGGTGGCACCTTATGGGGCTGCCGCGGCCAGAGCTCAGCCACTCAAATTTTTCGGCATTGCAGGGACAGACCCGTGCGCAAGTGCCGTGCCAAAGCGAGCGGCTCCAAAGGTAGGTGTCAATCGAGCAGGCGATTAAGTCAAGCAGGTTAAGCATGAAGGAGCAAATACATTTCGATAGATGCAGAAAAAGCAAACGCCACTGGGTCAGGCCCGACCAGCTTGGGGATAATGCAGCCCGAGGGGCGCCCACAACAAGTTAGGTAAAGAGCATAAGCAAAACGGATACATGCCGCAGGGACGGACGCACGCGACCTGGCAATGATGCGGCCCTGCGGGCGCTCCCAGCTGAAAATAGAACTTCGAAAGATGTCACCTGACACCATTGCAGAGCGAGTGTCGGAGTAGCTGACGACGCATGGTGAAGAAGCCAACCCTCACGAGCCTTCGGAGCCATGAGCCTCAGGAGGCTCTAGGGGTCCAGACGGCTCCTCAAGGTCCATCTCCATCTCCTCCAGGAACGCGCGGTGCCTGGCCATTTGAGCTTCCAGGATGCTCCTCATTAGGCGCTAGTGGGCAGCAGCCATGTTTGGCAGGCCGAAGGACATGCGAACGTAGTTGTGAGGTGGACCCTCACAACGCCCCATGCGTGAAGGCCAGAGGCGCTCCTTAGACGCGGCTCGGTTGAGCCCTGGTACGTCGATGCAGACGCGCAGCCCATCATCCTTGTCGGGATGTGGGGCTACGGCAGGTAGGCGGCGGCTGGCGCACATGACTCTTGACCCCTGTAGCTCCTGAATGTTCCTCGCGATGAACTCCTGAGGGTTTGACCCTCCTTACCTCATGCCTTCCTGAGGGAAACGTGCCTTGAAGCACGCCTCCAAGTGGTGCCCGAGCGCCTCCATCGTGACCTTGGCAAAGTCAGTGGCTCTCCAAGACAGAGCCCCTGAGCCCTGCCCGAGGAGGGCGCCGGGCGCCCCTTCCTATGCGACAGAGGGTGGCGCCCCTTGAACGGGCGTGGATCCTGACGCAACGCCTATGGAGGTGCCTGCTTCATGAGTGTTCGGGCCAGGTGAAGCCTTCTTCTTCTTAGGGACCGCCTCTAGAAGCCTCCCGCTCCTGTGATCTGGGTCTTCGATTGCCGCGGCTTGGAAGGCACGCTCAAGAGAACACACTGCATCCCTTTCCTCACAAGGCACTGTGATGATTCCACCGCTTCCTGGCATCTTGTGGACATTGTAGCCGTGGTGAGTCACTGCCATGAACTTGGCCAGGGCTGGGTACCCGAGGATGGCATTGTATGGCAGGCGAATGTGGGCGACGTCAAAGTCAATGAGCTTGGTGTGGTAGTCGTTGCGCTGCCCAAAGGTGACGGGAAGGCAAACTTGCCCTATCGGGACGGTGGAACCATCAGTGACTCCTGAGAAAGGCTTGGTTGGCAGAAGCCGATCATATGGCACTTGGAGATTGTTGAATGTCTCGACGGACAGGACATTGAGTCCAGCTCCGCCATCGACAGGACATTGAGTCCAGCTGCGCACATGAGCTGATCCGCTGAGCTGAACGTGATAGCGCACGCTGACCACTTGAGAGGGTGCGTGGCCTCAAGCTTGGGGAGGACTGCATTCACCTCACGAGCAAACTGCTTGAAGATGCACTGAGAGGCTGGGGCCTGAGCACCGCCCAGGATGCAAGCGATTGCGCGCGGCTCCTGGAAGCCCCCAACCCCCTCGTCCTGGTGAGGGCCTTCATTCCTTCTTGGTGGCGGTGGCAGAGGAGGGAGGCCTGCATTGCCTTGAGGGTGGTCCTCATGAGGCTGATCCCTCCAACCTCCCTCGCGAAGCTGGTCCTGCCAGCGGTCCTCGCGAGGTTGGTCACGCCACCCTTGGCAAGGGCCACGGTCTTCCCATCATCCTCCACATCTTCCTCCTCCTTGGCCATAGCCCCGGTCATTGCGGTCGGGGCGTTGGCCGATACGCCCATCTCGCACAGCCCTGAGCTCTTGGCATTCGTTGGTGTTGTGGGTGTGGAGGTCGTGGTACACGTAGTACCGGCTGCCCTTGGATGACTCAGGCTGATCCCTGCATCGCTTGGTGTCTGGCTCTGCCGTGAGCACGGCAGCCCCCTTGCGCTTCACGTCCTTGACCTTGGGCTTCTTCTCTTCTGGGTCAGCAGCCAGAAGCTTGAGGAGGGAGAGGCGCCCTCCCTCAGCCCTGGCGCACATGGTCGCCAAGTTGAACAGCTCCAGTGATGTGCACAGGTCTTCATGGATTGCTAGCTCCTCTTTCATCTTGATGTCACGCACGCCGTCGGAGAAGGTTGAGATGATGGCCTCCTCAGTCACCCTGGGGATCTTGAGGCGGGCGTTGTTGAAGCGCTGGATGTACTTCTGCAGGGTCTCTCCTGGATGTTGCTTGATGCGGCGCATGTCACTCATGGCCGGGGGCCGGATGCGAGTACCTTGGAAGTTGGCGATGAAGCGGGTGTGCATCTCATCCCAGGAGGAGATCGTGCCAGGATCCAGGTTCAGGAGCCAGGTGCAGGCACCGTCCTTGAGCGCCATGGGAAACCAATTCGCCATGACCTTTTCGTCCCCGTTGGCAGCTTCGATGCCCAGCTCATAGAGATGGAGGAACTCCGCGGGGTCGGCAGTTCCGTAGTAGCGAGGAGGCAGGTCCGGCTTGAACTTGCCAGGCCATGCGACGCTATGCATCTCGGCAGTGAAGGCGCGACAGCCTGCGGTGGCCACCGGAGCTCTCTGCTGATGCGGGGCTTGCTCCTAGAGATTCCCGCGCACCGCTGCCTGGAGCAGCGCGGGGTCTTGACGTGGCGGTGTAGGGAAGCGGTCATGGTGCACCGGTGCTGGGAGCACGCGAGCACCTTCTTGGGGACGAAGGATCTCTTGGCAGCTCCTTTCTTGTCGCACAGGCGCCGGATGCAGATGGTCTCTTCCTGGGGCCGCGCACCTTGGGGCCAGGGCACCTTCTTGGGGAGGAGGCGGCGGAGGCACCTCCTGATCCTCGCCTCCTACGCAGGATGGAGGACGAGGCAGTGAGAGGGACGGCGCAGGGGAGCCCCCTGCGGCGCTGACGAGCTCGGTGATGCGGGCGAGTTAGTCCTCGTAGAGGTCGTCGACGGGATGGTAGTGCAGGAGCTCACGCGCCAGGAGCAGCGCAGCGTGCGTGTCCGTGGGGGCACGACGGGCATGGGACGACGAACCGGCTGGGGTCAGCAACGGGGTGGCGGTGCGGCCTTCTCGCCGCACCGAAGGATGCAGAGACAAGGCCTGCTGCTCGTTCCCCGCCGGGTCGGTGGAGGCGTTGGCGGCAGGCGACGGGGAACAACGGGGGCGACCGCCGACGGGCGCCGTCTGGGCGACGCGGGTGGCGAGTGCTGCCCGACGCTCGGCGCGAGCTCGGTGAGCGTCAGCCATGGACACGACGGAAGATCAGACGCGACCAGCAGAAGAAGGATTCCGATGCACCCCTACCTAGCGTGCCAAATGTCGGATTTCGGGTTCCGGTAGACCCTTGAGGTTCGAACACTGGGGTGCGCACGAAGATCTTTCCCCTACCAGCTCACATCTCGAAGTCTCACAAGGATCTAAGCAAGAAAGATGAACACACAAGGGACACGAGATTTATACTGGTTCAGGCCACCATTGTGGTGTAATACCCTACTTCAGTGTGTGGTGTGGTGGATTGCCTCAGGGGCTAATGATGAACAATACAAAGGGAGAAGAGCCTCGCGAGGGGCTGTTCTTGATCTGGTGCGGTGAACTGCTTGGGTGAGTTCAGTCGCCTCTCTCTAGTCTATGCGTATTCTCGAGATGGATGCTCGATGCCTCTACTCTGTGGTGGCTAGTCCTATTTATAGAGCGAGGCCCTGGGCCTCTTCCCAAATAATGAGCGGGAAGGGCGCCAACAATTGGCCATTTTAAAGGGGAACATCTAGTACACTTATCCTGACTAAAGTTGGTCTTCGGCTGCCAAAGGCTCTGACGATGACATTGTCCTGGGCTCCACGATGGCCTCCATCCTGCCGTTCTGCTGGTCTTGGTCTTGTTGCACCGAAACGGTAACCTTTGCCTGATGCCTTGGCCTATGCTTGCCCCCCTTGCACCAAAGGGGAAACAAGGACACTGCACAGGCCAGCGCCCTCCTGGCGCCTGCCTGGTCTCGATCGTCATGGCTTGCGTCACGGGCTCCTCGCGAGGTACCCTGCCTTGATCTCTCTGCCTCCTCGCGAGCCTGCCTGAGGAGGTTGCTCCTAAGGAAGCTTCCTGTCGTCCGCCCCGCGAGGCTTGGCCCCTCACGAGGGTCTTGAGCTTGAGCTGATGAAGCTGGGCTGCACTGGGCCCCCACTTGAGCCACGCCGCAGGCCGCAGGTGATACGTCTCCAGCGTATCTATAATTTTTGATTGCTTGATGCTACTTTCTCTACTGTTTTGGACTAAATTGGGCTTTATTTTCCACTTTTATATTATTTTTGGGACTAACCTATTAATCGGAGGCCCAACCCAGAATTGCTGTTTTTTGCCTATTTCAGTGTTCGAAGAAACGGAATATCAAACGGAGTCCAAACGGAATGAAACCTTCGGGAACGTGATTTTCTCACCGAACGTGATCCAGGAGACTTGGACCCTACTCCAAGAAGTGCCAGAGGCAGTCATGAGGGTGGAGGGCGCGCCCACCTACCTCGTGGGCCCCCTGCTGCTCCACCGACGTACTCCTTCCTCCTATATATACCTACGTATCCCCAAACGATCAGTACAGGAGCCAAAAAACCTAATTCCACCGCCGCAACCTTCTGTATCCACGAGATCCCATCTTGGCGCCTGTTCCGGAGCTCCGCCGGAGGGGGCATCCACCATGGAGGGCTTCTACATCAACACCATAGCCCCTCCGATGAAGTGTGAGTAGTTTACTTCAGACCTTCGGGTCCATAGCTAGTAGCTAGATGGCTTCTTCTCTCTTTTTGGATCTCAATACAATGTTCTCCCCCTCTCTTGTGGAGATCTATTCGATGTAATTTTCTTTTTGCGGTGTGTTCGTTGAGACCGATGAACTATGGGTTTATGATCCAATATTATCTATGGAAAATATTTGAATCTTCTCATCATATCAATCTCTATTACTTTATTTACTTGCTTTGTTTTACTTTGCCTTTTACTTTTTACTTTGCATCTATCTATCCAAAATACCAAAAATATTATTTATCATCTCTACCAGATCTCACTCTCGTAAGTGACCGTGAAGGGATTGACAACCGCTAATCGCGTTGGTTGCGAGTAGCTATCGTTTTGTGTAGGTACGAGGGACTTGTGCGTGGTCTCCTACTGGATTGATACCCTGGTTCTCAAAAATTGAGGGAAATACTTATGCTACTTTGCTGCATCATCCTCTCCTCTTCGGGAAATCCAACGCAGTGCTCAAGAGGTAGCAAGAAGAATTTCTGGCGCCGTTGTCGGGGAGGCTCATGCAAGCAAGTCAACCATACCAAGTACCCATCGGAATCCCTATCTCTCGCATTACATTATTTGCCATTTGCCTCTCGTTTTCCTCTCCCCAACTTCACCCTTGCCCTTTTATTTGCCCTCTCTTTCCCAATCTCCTCCTCTCTTTCCCATTTGCCTTTTTCCTATTGCCTTTCTATTTGCTCGTGTGCTAGTTTACTTATTTGTCGCGATGGCTCTACCTAGAGTTGGTGACCTTCACCTTAAAAGGCTAGAGGAGATCGAAAGCAATGTCAGAAAGTTTATGGTTTTGCATTTTGAGCACAATAATTTCTTTAGAAACGAGCTTAAGGAACAAAAAAGTTTTATGAGTTATATGAATAAAGAACTCGATGATATGTCTAAAGAATTTGATGGTATAAGGGCCCAAATTGCTCGTCTTGAAAAGATGACCGCTGAAATTTCGGATATGCAAGCTACCTTAGTCAATAAGATGGCCGCTAAACTGAATACCTATAAAAATCAAGATGAAGATCTAAAAGTTATTGATGTGTCCCCCATTAAATCTTTGTTTTGCAATATGAATCTTGATGAAACTAAATATGATCTTCCTTTACCTAGAAGGCGTTCTAAGAATCCAGAGTTTCTAGATCCTGATGATGAAATTGATGAAAGTGGAATTGAAATAAATTAAAACCGAGATGTTGCTAAACCCACTATTTTGGATCTCAAGGAATTTAATTATGAAAATTGCTCTTTGATTGGTTGTATTTCCTTGTTGCAATCCGTGCTAGAATCTCCTCATGCTTATAGTCAAAATAAGGCCTTTACCGAACACATTGTTGATGCCTTGATGCAATCTTATGAAGAAAAACTTGAGTTGAAAGTTTCTATCCCTGGAAAACTCTATGATGAGTGGGAACCTACTATTAAAATTAAAATTAAAGATTATGAGTTTCATGCTTTGTGTGATTTGGGTGCTAGTGTCTCTACTATTCCCAAAACTTTGTGTGATTTGCTAGATTTCCGTGATTTTGATGATTGCTCTCTAAACTTGCATCTTGCGGATTCCACTATTAAAAAGCCTATGGGAAGAATTAATGATGTTCTTATTGTTGCCAATAGGAATTATGTGCCCATAGATTTTATCGTTCTTGATATAGATTGCAATCCTTCATGTCCTATTATTCTTGGTAGACCTTTCCTTAGAACGATTGGTGCAATTATTGATTTGAAGAAAGGGAATATTAGATTCCAATTTCCCTTAAAGAAGGGCATGGAACACTTCCCTAGAAAGAAAATAAGATTACCATATGAATCTATCATGAGAGCCACTTATGGATTGCCTACCAAAGATGGCAATATCTAGATCTATCCTTGCTTTTATGCCTAGCTAGGGGCGTTAAACGACAGCGCTTGTTGGGAGGCAACCCAATTTTATTTTGTGTTTTTTGTTTTTGCTTCTGTTTAGGAATAAATAATCCATCTAGCCTCTGTTTGTATGTGGTTTTGTCTTTTAATTAGTGTTTGTGCCAAGTAGAACCTATAGGATAACCTACGATGATAGTTGATTTGATTCTGCTGAAAAACAGAAACATTGCACGCACGAATATAATTTTGTTAAATCACAGGAACGTGATTTTGTGTTGATTCTTTTTTCTGGTGTTCAATAAACAAATTGTACAGGACTTCCTATTTTGGTAGAATTTTTAGAGGTCCACAAGTTTGCGTTAGTTACAGATTGCTACAGACTGTTCTGTTTTTGACAGATTCTGTTTTACGTGTGTTGTTTGCTTATTTTGATGAATCTATGGCTAGTAAAATAGTTTATAATCCATAGAGAAGTTGGAATACAGTAGGTTTAACACCAATATATATATATAAATAATGAGTTCATTACAGTACCTTAAGTAGTTCTTTGTTTTCTTTGTCTAACGGAGTTCACGAGATTTCTGTTGAGTTTTGTGTTGTGAAGTTTTCAAGTTTTGGGTGAATTCTTTTGATGGATTATGGAACAAGGAGTGGCAAGAGCCTAAGCTTGGGGATGCCCATGGCACCCCCAAGATAATCCAAGGACACCAAAAAGTCAAATCTTGGGGATGCCCCGGAAGGCATCCCCTCTTTCGTCCACTTCCATCGGTAATTTACTTGGAGCTATATTTTTATTCACCACATCATATGTGTTTTGCTTGGAGCGTCTTGTATTATTTGCGTCTTTGCTTGTTAGTTTACCACAATCATCCTTGCTGTACACACCTTTTGAGAGAGCCATACATGAATTGGAATTTGTTAGAATACTCTATGTGCTTCACTTATATCTTTTGAGCGTGATAATTTTTGCTCTAGTGCTTCACTTATATCTTTTAGAGCACGGTGGTGGATTTGTTTTAAAGAAACTATTGATCTCTCATGCTTCACTTAGATTATTTTGAGAGTCGTTAATAGCATGGTAATTTGCTTAATATTAATATACTTGGTATTCAAGATACGTGAAACTTTCTTTTGAGTGAATTGAATACTAAGGTAAGGTTGATGCTTGATAATTGTTTTGAGATATGGAGGTGATAATATCAAAAGTCGTGCTAGTTGGGTGATTATGAATTTGAGAAATGCTTGTGTTGAAGTTTGCAAGTCCCGTAGCATGCATGTATGGTTAAAGTTGTGTAACAAATTTGAAACATGAAGTGTACCTGGCTTGTGCATCCTTATGAGTGGCGGTCGGGGACGAGCGATGGTCTTTTCCTACCAGTCTATCCCCCTAGGAGCATGCGCGTAGTACTTGATTTTTGATGACTTCTAAATTTTTGCAATAATTATATGAGTTCTTTTGACCAATGTTGAGTCCATGGATTATACGTACTCTCACCTTTCCGCGTTTGCTAGCCTCTTCGGTACCATGCATTGCCCTTTCTCACCTTGAGAATTGGTGCAAACTTCGCCGGTGCATCCAAACCCCGTGATATGATACGCTCTATCACACATAAACCTCCTTATATCTTCCTCAAAACAGCCACCATACCTACCTATCATGGAATTTCCATAGCCATTTCGAGATATATTGCCATGCAACTTCCATCATCCTCATCATGGCATACATTACTTTTGTCATATTGCCATTGCATGATCATGTAGTTGACATCGTATTTGTGGCAAAGCCACCATGCATTAATTTTTATACATGTCACTCTTGATTCATTGCACCATCCCGGTACACCGCCGGAGGCATTCATATAGAGTCATATATTGTTCTAAGTTTCGAGTTGTAATCCTTATGTTGTAATCAATAGAAGTGTGATGATCATCATTGTTAGAGCATTGCCCAAAAAGAAAAAAAAGAAAAGAAAAAAACGAAGAAAGGCCAAAAGGAAAAAAAAAGAAAGGCCAAAAAAAGGAAAAGAAAAAAGGGCAATGCTACTATCTCTTTTTCCACACTTGTTCTTCAAAGTAGCACCTTGTCCTTCATGTAGTGAGTCTCATATACTGTGCTTCAAAGTAGCACCTTGTTCTTCATGTAGTGAGTCTCATAAAGTTGTCCTTTTCATACTAGTGGGAATTTTTCATTATAGAACTTGGCTTGTATATTCCTACGATGGGCTTCCTCAAATGCCCTAGGTCTTCATGAGCAAGCGAGTTGGATGCACACCCACTAGTTTTATTTTGTTGAGCATTCATAGCTCTAGTGCATCCGTTGCATGGAAATCCCTACTCCTCATGTTGATTAGCCTCGTCAATGTGAGACTTTCCTTTTTTTGTCTTCTCCACACAATCCCCATCATCATATTCTATTCCACCCATAGTGCTATATCCATGGCTCACGCTCATGTATTGCGTGAAGGTTGAAAAAGTTTGAGATTATTTAAGTATGAAACAATGGCTTGGCTTGTCATCGGGGGTATAGAAGTTGGGAACATCTTTGTGTGACGAAAATGAAGCATAGCCTAACTATATGATTTTGTAGGGATGAACTTTCTTTTGCCATGCTATTTTGAGAAGACATGATTGCTTTGATTAGTATGCTTGAAGTATTATTATTTTTGTGTCAATATGAACTTTTGTCTTGAATCTTTCGGATCTGAATATTCATATCACAATTAAGAAGATTTACATTGAAATTATGCCAAAGTATCACTCCACATCAAAAATTCTCTTTTTATCATTTACCTACTCGAGGACGAGCAGGAATTAGGCTTGGGGATGCCTGATACGTCTCCAACGTATCTATAATTTTTGATTTCTCCATGCTACTTTATCTACTGTTTTGGACTAAATTGGGCTTTATTCTCCAACGTATCTATATTATTTTTCACTTTATTCTCCAGCCCAGAATTGTTGTTTTTTTGCCTATTTCAGTGTTTGGAAGAAACGGAATATCAAACGGAGTCCAAACGGAATGAAACCTTCGGGAACGTGATTTTATCATCGAATGTGATCCAAGAGACTTGGACCCTACTCCAAGAAGTGCCAGATGCGGTCACGAGGGTGGAGGGGGCGCCCCTCTGGGCGCCCCCTTGGGCATGCCCCTACCTCGTGGGCCCCCTGCTGCTCCACCGACGTACTCCTTCCTCCTATATATACCTACGTATCCCCAAACGATCAGAACAGGAGCCAAAAAACCTAATTCCACTGCCGCAACCTTATGTATCCACGAGATCCCATCTTGGGGCCTGTTCCGGAGCTCCGCCGGAGGGGGCATCCACCACGGAGGGCTTCTACATCAACACCATAGCCCCTCCGATGAAGTGTGAGTAGTTTACTTCAGACCTTCGGGTCCATAGCTAGTAGCTAGATGACTTCTTCTCTCTTTTTGTATCTCAATACAATGTTCTCCCCCTCTCTTGTGGAGATCTATTCGATGTAATCTTCTTTTTGCGGTGTGTTCGTTGAGACCGATGAACTATGGGTTTATGATCCAATATTATCTATGGAAAATATTTGAATCTTCTCTGAATTCTTTTATGTATGATTGAGTTATCTTTGCAAGTCTCTTCGAATTATCCTTTTTGGTTTGGCCAAATAGATTGGTAGTTCTTGCAATGGGAGAAGTGCTTAACTTTGGGTTCAATCTTGCGGTGTCCTTTCCCAGTGATAGCAGGGGCAGCAAGGCACGTATTGTATTGTTGCCATCGAGGATAACAAGATGGTTTTTTTATCATATTGCATGAATTTATCCCTCTACATCATGTCATCTTGCTTAAGGCGTTACTCTGTTTTTAACTTAATACTCTAGATGCATGCTGGATAGCGGTCGATGAGTGGAGTAATAGTAGTAGATGCAGAATCGTTTCGATCTACTTGTCTCGGACGTGATGCCTATATACATGATCATTACCTAGATATGCTCATAACTATGCTCAATTCTGTCAATTGCTCAACAGTAATTTGTTCACCCACCATAGAATATCTATGCTCTTGAGATAAGCCACTAGTGAAACCTATGGCCCCCGGGTCTATTCTCACCATATCAATCTCTATTACTTTATTTACTTGCTTTGTTTTACTTTGCCTTTTACTTTTTACTTTGCATCTATCTATCAAAAATACCAAAAATATTATTTATCATCTCTATCAGATCTCACTCTCGTAAGTGACCGTGAAGGGATTGACAACCCTAATCGCGTTGGTTGCGAGTAGCTATCATTTTGTGGAGGTACGAGGGACTTGTGCGTGGTCTCCTACTGGATTGATACCTTCGTTCTCAAAAACTGAGGGAAATACTTACGCTACTTTGCTGCAACGTCCTCTCCTCTTCGGGGAAATCCAACGCAGTGCTCAAGAGGTAGCAGCAGGCAGGCAAGTCTGGGGACCCCCGTTCCCAGAACACCGACAATAGTCGCTCTCGTGCAGGTGAGGAGCGTTCTCATCGCAAACGGCACCCAAGGCATTGTTGGCTCTGACGCACAGACCGTGGAGCATGGAGCCGTGTTCGCGCTCCAGTGTCAGGCGGCGGCACTTTTCACTCAATGCCTTCTCCAGGAGGGAGGCGGTGTCCTCGACCTGCATCCGGAGAGAGGATATCTCGGCGCGAGCAGAATCCAGGGCGGATTTGAAAGAAGCCAGGGCCTCCCGGGCAGCGCCCTCGCGCTGCTTCACCTCCTGCAGCTCGGACTTCAGGACGGAGGTCCAGCCCTCAAACTCAGCCTTGAGCAGCTCCAGGTCCAGGCGGTGCCCCTCGGCTAGCTCAGCACGTGCCTTCGCCACCTTCTCCTCCACCTCCACCTGGACCTGAGCTTCTCGGGCGGCGACAACATCCTCAGCCACGGTGGCCTGGCGCTCCCTCACCTCTAGCCTCTCCAGCACCAAGCTAAGATCCACGGCCTCAAGAGTCAAGTCCTCCTAGTTCCTTAGAAGCTCCGCCTCGGCAAGGGCCACCTCACCTGGTGAGGAGGCCAGCAGGGCACGACGCTCCTCGATTTCGTGCAGCAGGGCATCACTCAAAGACAGAAGATCTCGCTCCCACTCCTCGGCCACCTCACGGCGGCGGTTGGCTGCCTCGGCCTCTTCCATGGCGCGAGCAAAAGCTTCTCGAGAAGCCGCGAGTGAGGCATGCGTGCGCGCTTTGGCTTCGTCTCGCTGAAGCTTCCCAAGGTTGATGGCCACCTTCAGCCGCTGCCATTCACCCTCCAAGCGGTGGTTCTCTGCTTCAAGCCTGGTGTCGACGTTGGCGAGCCCCCCGCCAAGATGAACCATCGCACGCATTGCTTCACCAAAGAACCTGAAGCGCACCTTGCTGCGCCCGCTGAGGGAGTCCTGGATTAAGGGGTCCTCGGATAGCCGGACTATATACTTTGGCCGGACTGTTGGACTATGAAGATACAAGATTGAAGACTTCGTCCTGTGTCCGGATGGGACTCTCCTTTGCGTGGAAGGCAAGCTTGGCAATTTGGATATGTAGATTTCCTTCTCTGTAACCGACTTTGTGTAACCCTAGCCCCCTCTGGTGTCTATATAAACCGGAGGGTTTAGTCCATAGGACAACAACAATCATAATCATAGGCTAGCTTCTAGGGTTTAGCCTCTACGATCTCGCGGTAGATCAACTCTTGTAATACTCATATCATCAAGATCAATCAAGCAGGAAGTAGGGTATTACCTCCATCGAGAGGGCCCGAACCTGGGTAAAACAACGTGTCCCCTGCCTCCTGTTACCATTAGCCTTAGACGCACAGTTCGGGACCTCCTACCCGAGATCCGCCGGTTTTGACACCGACATTGGTGCTTTCATTGAGAGTTCCACTATGTCGTCGCGATAAGGCTTGATGGCTCCTTCAATCATCTTCAACGACACGGTCCAGGGGGAGGTTTTCCTTCTCAGACAGATCTTCGTATTCGGCAGCTTCGCACTGTGGGCCAACTCGCTTGGCCACCTGGAGCAGATCGGTAGCTACGCCCCGTACCATCAGGTCAGGTTTGGAAGCTTGAACTATACTGCCGATATCCGCGGAGACTTGATCTTTGACGGATTCGAGTCCGTGTCAGGTATGCCGAACAGTCGCGACGAGCATGACTTAGATCTGCCATCAGACAGTGTTCGGGAGATCGCACCTGCAGCAGCCCCGGGAATCAATCCAGAACAGATCGCGCCCTCTGAGGACAGGTGGATGGACCTCGCCACGGAGGCCGCACACTCATCGGCGTTGGAGCAAAACAGTGATCCCACCTCCTATGAAGGTGGTGTCATCGGACCCTCGGACTCGTCTCCGGCTACAGGATCTGAACCGCGTATGCCCATGCCTATCTAATCTGATTGGGCACCGGTCATGGAGTTCACCTCCGCAGATATTTTTCAGCACTCGCCCTTGGGTGATGTGCTAAATTCGTCAAAGTCTCTTTCCTTGTTAGGAGACTCTTGGCTGAACTATGTCCGGCTCGAGTGGGAAGAGGACAACAAAGAAATTCGTTCCCCACCCACCACCCACTTCATAGCCACTGTCGATGACTTAACCGACGTGCTTGACTTCAACTCCGAAGACATTGATGGTATGGATGACGATGCAGGAGAAGAACAGGAACCACCGCATGTAGGGCGCTGGACAGCCACCTCATCATATGATATATATATGGTGGACACCCACAAAGAAAGCAATGGCGATGAGGCAACGGAAGATAACCCCTTGGAGAAGCAATCTAGGCACCGGCGTCATAGGTGCCGCTCCAAGCCCCGCCATAGCAAAAATAGTGATACCGGCACAAGAGATAACAAACCGGATGGTGCCGAAGACGAAAACAATCCTGCCCAGCTAGGCTTCGAGTAGGCTGAGCAAGAGGATGAGCAAGCTAGCCCTAAGGAACAGGCAACAGATGGAGAATCAGAGGACGATAATTACATGCCTCTCTTCGAAGGTGAAGTGAGCCTTGGCGATGAAGAATTCATCATGCCTGAGGACCCCGTCGAGCAGGAGCGCTTCAAGCGCCGGCTTATAGCCACTGCAAAAAGCCTGAAGAAAAAGCAGCAACAGCTTCAAGCTGATCAAGATCTGCTAACTGATAGATGGATCGAGGTCCTGGCTGCCGAGGAATACGGACTCGAGCGCCCTACAAAAAGTTACCGGAAGCACAAGTTGCTACCTCAACTCGAGGAGGAAGCGTTAAAACCCACACTACCAGCGCATGATGCGGCTAACTGGTCACCCCGTGGCCGGGACAAGGTGGCGTACCAGCCCGAAGTCCGGACCGCACCTCGTCGCCAATCAAACAATAATACTAAGGCCCGGGGCTACACGAAGGACCTGCGAGATGTATTGGAAAACAAAGCAGGACAGTCAAGATCGATCTACGGATCACGGGGGCGCGCCACAACACATGACGATGACCCTCATGCCGGATACAATATACAAAAGTATGGCCGGGCCGAATACAACAGACCAGATTCATTTGAACTATGTCGGGATGTAGCCCGGCATAGCGGCGCCGCACACCCCCTATGCTTCGCTGATGAAGTTATGGATCATGAATACCCAGAAGGGTTTAAACCCGTAAACATTGAATCATATGATGGCACAACAGACCCCGTGGTATGGATTGAATATTTTCTCCTACACATTCACATGGCCCGCGGTGATGACTTACATGCCATAAAGTACCTACCACTTAAGCTCAAAGGACCGGCTCGGCATTGGCTGAATAGCCTGCCAGCAAGCTCCATTGGCAGTTGGGAGGACCTGGAAGACGCATTTCTCGACAACTTCCAGGGCACTTACGTCTGACCACCGGATGCTGATGACTTAAGTCACATAACCCAACAGCCCGGAGAGTCAGCTAAGAAATTCTGGACTCGGTTCCTAACTAAAAAGAACCAAATTGTCGACTGTCCGGATGCCGAAGCCTTAGCAGCCTTCAAGCATAACATCCGTGATGAATGGCTCGCCCGACACCTCGGCCAAGAGAAGCCAAAATCCATGGCAGCCCTCACAACACTCATGACCCGCTTTTGCACGGGCGCGGACAGCTGGCTGGCTCGTAGCAACATCACACCCAAAAACTCCGGCAATTCAGATGCCAGAGATAGTAATGGCAAGCCACGACGCAATAGACACAAGTGTCGCAACAATGGCGACAACGCCGAAGACATGACAGTCAATGACGGATTCAGAGGCTCCAAATCTGGACAGCGGAAAAAGCCATTCAAAAGAAACAATCCGGGCTCGTCCAGTTTGGACCGCATACTTGATCGCTCATGTCAAATTCACGGCACCCTCGATAAACCAGCCAACCACACCAACAGAGAATGCTGGGTGTTTAAATAGGCCGGCAAGTTTAATGCCGAAAACAAGGAAAAGGGGCTGCATAGCAATGACGAGGAGGAGCCCCGGCCGCCGAACACAGGAGGATAGAAGAAATTCCCTCCCCAGATGAAAATAGTGAATATGATATAAGCAACCCATATTCCCAAGCGGGAACGGAAGCGTGCACTAAGGGACGTCTATGCGATGGAGCCAGTCGCCCCAAAGTTCAACCCATGGTCCTCTTGTTCGATCACCTTCGATCGCAGGGACCATCCTACCAGTATCCATCATGGCGGTTCGGCCGCATTGGTCCTCGACCCCATCATCGACGGGTTGCATCTCACACGAGTCCTCATGGACGGTGGCAGCAGCCTGAACCTGCTCTATCAGGATACAGTGCACAAAATGGGCATCGACCCCTCAAGGATCAAGCCCACAAAAACCACCTTCAAGGGTGTCATACCAGGTGTGGAGGCCTGTTGCACAGGATCAATCACACTAGAAGTGGTCTTCCGATCTCCGGACAATTTTCGAAGCGAGGAGTTAATCTTCGATATCGTCCCTTCCGTAGTGGTTATCATGCCCTACTAGGACGAACCACATTTGCTTGATTCAATGTGATACCGCACTACGCATACCTCAAGCTCAAAATGCCAGGACCTCGTGGGGTTATAACAGTCAATGGAAACACAGAACGCTCGCTCCGTATGGAGGAGCACACTGCAGCCCTTACAGCAGAAGTACAAAGCAGCCTCCTTAGGCATGCCGCCAATCCGGCGATAAAGACCCCGGACACCGTCAAGCGAGTCTGAAGTACCCTGCAACAGGATTGTCCGGCACACCCAGAGCTCGACTAGCAATTCGGCCTCCGTCCTAGTCCCAACCAAGCA
Source organism: Triticum aestivum (assembly GCF_018294505.1). Lineage (NCBI taxonomy): Eukaryota > Viridiplantae > Streptophyta > Magnoliopsida > Poales > Poaceae > Triticum > Triticum aestivum. Next base: position 145,133,950 of record NC_057807.1, read on the forward strand.
GCAAAATTTGTGCCGCGTGTACATAATTACGCACTCAAAATACCATGGGCATGGACGGAGGCATGGGTAAGACGCGGTCCACAACGCGGCTCAACTGCCCCAGGACCCATATTCCTTCATCATTTTCTTTCTTTCAGAACCCTACTTTCTGGAAGCCCTTTCAGGAATCCGGATTATCGGACTCAACACCGGAAGGAAAAAACAAGAAGACAAGAAGCTGGAGCGTATAAGGGAATACTCAGGTGGTCTTTGATAACAATCGTTATACCTGTTTCATATACCCACGTGCAGCTCACCCTTGGCTAGGACATGTCAAATAGTCCCATTTCACTTATTGCACTACTTGTATACATACGCTTCGACGTATTATTTAAATAACAATGGGAAAATACCCAGCGCCAACTTATTATTACACTTTCTTAATGTTTTCCCTTGGCGGCTTATTCACGACAAATCGCACCCGCACACTTTGGTACGTTCAGTATGCCAGGGGCCTCAGTGTACCCCATAACATGGCAAGAAACGTCCGAACACTTTTGATAGTACGACACCCCGAACTTATAGCATTATATGCATCAACTCTGAATCATTTCTTGTGTCAATAGTTGTGTTTGCTCGGCTCCTATGCTTGGTACCTTACGTTCCGCTATATTGGCTAAGGTAGAGCAGGGAGAACTAATGTGATTGTGTCCCGGTTCTTCCGCACGAGCACCTCAGTAGAGAAAGCCGAAAACTGACTGTCATGATAAGGCGAGAGCTGGTCGCTGTTCGAGAGGTCTCAAATCCTTAAAGATTTTTTTCGCTTCAGGCGAGGAATCGGCCTCGTCCGATTTAGGCATGTATAGCGCCCCGAGTCCGGCCTTCCGGATACTAGGGGCTTCACCAAAATTTAAAATTGTAGACTTCTATGGCCAAGTGAGAGCGATAAAGACGTATAGTCCGATTGCCTTCTTCACGGCGCTAAAAATCTCCTTAAAAGGACCAAAAATTTGGATAAAGAGTGTTTATATTCATCCCGAACACCCCAGTACTAGCTACATGGGGGCAGAAGCCGACGACTGGCCAACTCTCAAGATTTTATAAACGGCACACAGAAGGTAATATTTTAAATTAACAAGCGCCATATAGCACACATGAACTGGTTTTCATATTACAGGATGACATGAGTACATTCATTCAAATATTACATCCTTAGTACATTCATCCGCCACAAGGCGGGCACCCTTAATGACATTTTCATAGTACTGTTCGGGGTGGCGATGCTCCTTGCCCTTCAGCGGCCCCTCTGTCACCAGCTTCTCGGCGTCCATCTTCCCCCAGTGCACTTTTGCACGTGCCAAGGCCCTGCATGCACCCTCAATGCAGACAGACCGCTTAACGACTTCAAGCCGCGGACAAGCATTTACCATCCGCTTGACAAGGCCGAAGTAGCTTCTGGGCAGGGCTCGCCAGGCCACAGCCGGACTATGAAGTCCTTCATGGCCAGTTCGGCCGCCTTGTGAAGTTCGACCAGTTGCTTCAGCTGGTCGCTCAAGGACATCGGATGTTCGGCCCCAATATACTGGGACCAAAACAACTTATCCATCGAGCTCCCTTCCTCAGCCCGGTAGAACTCTGTGGCATCAGCGATGCTGTGTGGCAGATCTGCGAATGCTCCTGGAGAGCTCCAAATTCGGGTAAGTAAAAGGAAAGTCTCCTTCACGTGCTTGCTTTGCATAATGAAAGCCTTACCCGCAACTATCTTCTTGGCCGCCTCAATTTCCTGGAGGGCCTTCTGGGCTTCGACCTTGGCGTCTTGCACGCTTTGACGGGCCTTCACAAGCTCCAACTCTTGCATCTTGGAGTCACGCTCCAAGGACTCGAATTTTTTGACGAAATCCTGGAGCTCTTGCTAGACCTCCAAGGCTTCGGGCAACCCGCTTTTGGCGGACTGAACCTTTGCAATCACCGTACTCATAAGAGTATGGTGTCCTTCATCAAGGGAAGCGCTCTGAAGCGCTTCCATCAAGTTATCTGATGCCTCTGGATGGACAGAGGTCATCGGCACAGGCAGCTCGCCCCCTTTGGCGAGGTGCTGCCTGCCTGAATCCGGAACCACTGGAGGTTCCGGCGCAATATCTGGTTGGGGGCCAAACTTGCTGCGACCCCCCTCATCAGAATCCATGGGGATCTTCCCCCCCATGAGCCCGGCATCGGGGGTTTCGCCTTGAGGCGCCTCCAGAACTATCTCTCCCAGGCCCGGTATCCTCTAAGATAACACCTCGGTGTCATCCATGGGCCGGGGAGTGGAGGCCGTCGGGAGTAAATAACTGTTCATCTCCGACAAGCTCAAGGACCCATCCGAGGAGGATAAGTCGATGCGGGCTTTGGACGGACTGCACAAACACATTTTGACATAATAAGAAGCCATAAAGATAAAACATGCAAGAAGTATTATGGTATCCGTATACTCACGACTTCGCGAGGGGCTTCGCCCTGGGTAGCCACTCCTCGTCGCTGTAGGCGGCTATTGTGGAGTGGTCCGGGGGGAGGGTCCTTCCCTTCTTGGACCCTTCGGCCTCCCTGGAAGGGGCGGCCTTCCTCTTCTTCTCCCCCTCGGTTTGGGGGAGAGGGTTTTCCTCTTCCTCCTCCTTGTTGTCGTTGGAGGAGTGCGCCTCGGTGTCTTCCGACGATGAGTCCGACACAACCTTGCGTCGGAGACCTTTCCTGGTCCCTGTGGCCTTCTTCTCCGGCACCTCATAGGGCGCCGAAAATAGCATCTCCGTCAGGAGAGCGGTTGCTGGATCTTCGGGCAACAGAGCTGGACAGTCGATCTGCTCCGCTGTCGCCACATAGTCCTGTTAAATCAGCATGATGGCTTAGATTCCTCCCACGAACATACTGAGGAAAGGCATATATTGTGAAATATAGAGAGCTTACCGGATTGGCGGGGAGCTTTGCGCTAAGTCCACGGTCCTCGGTGATGGGAGGAGGTACTTCGGCAGCCTTGAACAAGACCTTCCAGACGTCTTTGTGTGTCATGTCGAAGAGCTCTCGCAGCGTCTGGTGTTTGGCCGAATCAAACTCCCACAGATTGAATGCCCGTCTTTGACACGGGAGGATCCAGCGGAAGAGCATGACCTGGACCACATTGACAAACTTGATCTTCTTGCCTATCATATTTTTGATGCAGTTCTGGAGTTCGGTCGGCTCCGCAGGCGCACCCTAGGCTAAGCCCTTCCGTTTCCAAGAGGTAAGCCGCATGGGGATGCCGGATCTAAATTCGGGGGCCGCCGCCCAGTTGGAGTCGCGCAGCTCGGTGATGTAGAACCACCCCGATTGCCACTCCTTCACGGTCTCCACGTAGGAGCCTTCAAGCCAGGTGACGTTGGGCATCTTGCGCACCTTGGCGCCTCCGCACTCCGCTTGCTGGCCCACCATTATCTTCGGCTTCACGTTGAAGATCTTCAGCCACAGGCTGAAGTGGGGCTTGATGCGGAGGAAAGCCTCGCACGTGATGATAACGCCGAGATGTTGAGGATGAAATTAGGGGCCAGATCATGAAAATCTAGCCCGTAGTAAAACTTGGGCCCATGGACAAATGGGTGGAGGGGGAATCCCAGTCCGCAGACAAAGTGGGCAAGGAACACAACCCTCTCGTGGGGTTCCAGAGTCGGAATGATCTGCCCCACGTGCGGGAGCCGGTGCATGATGTCTGCGGCCAAGTATCCGGCCCCCCGGAGCTTTGTAATGTCCTCCTCCGTGATGGAGGAGGCCATCCACTTTCCTCCCACTCCGGACATGTTTGTGATGGTTGTACAGAGAAGGTGAGAGCTGAGGCGCTGGAGCTCGAGCGTGCGAGAATGGATGAGCGAAGGAAGAAGAAGGCGTGGGTGAAAAAGGGGAATCCCTATCTCCTTATAAAGGCGGTAGAAACTGTGCGCCTCCCCACTTGCCCGTTAAAATCGCTTATTCCGCAAGCGCCACGATAGATGGCACGGTTGGGTTACCCATGCCCGTATTAATGAGAATCCCGCGATAAGGGGACATGATCTCTGCTTCGACAAGACATGTCAAGGAAACCGCCTCGCATTATGTGCAGTAGCTGGTTGCCAAAAACGGTTCGACTAAAGACCGGGCCGTGGTGTGATGTCACGCTATGAAAAGTTGTCAGCAGATTAGATTCGTGGAATATTGTGCTCTCTACGGTGGTATGTGGAATTTGTTTTGCAGAGCCGGACATGATTCTTGTGTTCAAAATCTTCTATGGAGTATTCGGAGAAGGAACCTGCCTTGCAATGTCGAAGACAATCTGCGCGCCGGACTCATCATCATTGAAGCCTAGTTCAGGGGCTACTAAGGGAGTCCTGGATTAAGGGGTCCTCTGACAGCCGAACTATATACTTTGGCCGGACTGTTGGACTATGAAGATACAAGATTGAAGACTTTGTCCCGTGTCCGGATGGGACTCTCCTTTGCGTGGAAGGCAAGCTTGGCAATTCAGATATGTAGATTTCCTTCTCTGTAACCAACTCTGTGTAACCCTAGCCCCCTCCGATGTCTATATAAACCGGAGGGTTTAGTCCGTAGGACAACAACAATCATAATCATAGGCTAGCTTCTAGGGTTTAGCCTCTATGATCTCGTGGTAGATCAACTCTTGTAATACTCATATCGTCAAGATCAATCAAGTAGGAAGTAGGGTATTATGTCCATCGAGAGGGCCCGAACCTGGGCAAACCATCGTGTCCCCTGTCTCCTGTTACCATTAGCCTTAGATGCATAGTTTGGGACCCCCTACCCGAGATCCACCGGTTTTGACACCGACACCCGCGAGCAAGCGCAAGCTCGTTGCCGAGGTCTTCACCGGCTCTGGAGGTCGCTCGGGAGGCGTTGGGGGCTCCGCCAGTCGCCGGCTGGGGGCTAGCTGGTGGGGCCCCGCAGCTTGAAGATGGAGGCTGCCCGTGGGACGCCCCCTGCCGGCAAGGACAAGAGGGAGGATCACCTGCGCCCCCTTCACCTCATGGATAGAGTCATGGGGAGAGAGAGAGCATGGGGCTCGGTTTGGGTGCACCCTCACGACGTCGAGCTGGAGAGGTCCGTACTCGCACCCTGCGCAGGCTCAGGGCGCTGGGGGCTGCACGCCTGCACCGCGCTGGAGCTCTTGGGGGTGTCCGCCTCCCGAGGTTTTTTCTACATGAAGATCCTGCAAAACCCCAGCAGTGAGAAAATGCAGTGCGCTCGGAGATGGAGCGAAGGTACTTACTCGTCGGCGGCCACATATTTCCTCGGCTTCAGCGGCCGACGGGTGCCATCGTCGCGGCACGGGGACCTCTTCCTCTTCAGGAGCGACTCAAGGCATAGGCATCGCCGACCTGGTCCCGACGGGCGATCCTCAGGAGGGGGAGCGTCCGGCGTGATATCTGGGGCAGGGGCGCCCGGCGTGGCTTCCTGGCTCATAGCTCCGGGGCCATTGGTGGGCTCCTCGTCGCCGGTGGTAGCTCTGGAGCCACATTCCCGGGTGTCAGAGGCTTCTGCCTCCGGAGGCTGGTGTAGTGCAGGCTTTGCAGCAGCCCCTGCCGGAGCCCCAGAAGCTTGAGGCTCCGGAGCCTCTAACGAGGCTGAGCCTCCAGAGGAGTTCTCGTTAGCTGACGGGGGCGCGTGTCCCCCTGCCTCCACACTCGGGGCGCGCGCAGCAGGGTCGATCAGGAGAGGAGCCACGAAGACCAGATTCTCATGGGGGCCCTCAATGCCCTCGGGAAGCAACCCCCACTCATCAAACATGGCATCTGCCCCGCGAAGGCCTCCTTGTTTGAGCACAGATAAAGGAGGCAGCCACCCCCTGGGAGGTCATCAGGCTTGGGCTCGCCAGTCAGGAGCTTGAGCACCACGCTCAAGGTATCAACGGCAAGTGACGGCTTCTGCAGCCTCATCGGATCCTCGGCGCCGGTGAAGTCCCACATCGGGCAAGAATGGCGCTGGAGGGGAGCAAGGCGCTACTTCACGAATTCCTTCACCACCATTGGCGCCGTCACTCCCAGTTCCTAGAGCCTTGTCAACCTCTTCCAGACAAAAGCAAGATGCCGGTCAGTGAGCTTCACATGGCACCAGCCAGAGCTTGGCGAAGCCGGCGACCCGACAATCGTGAGCAGGGGGCTAAACGCGCGGGTGTCCATCAGAAGCCACTGCTTCCGGAATCCCTTCGCAACGGGCGAGAGCTCGAAGTCGGTCCTTGAGCTAGTGGTCGCGGCCACGGCTTCGAAGGTCACGCACCCAGAGCGCTGGCGAGCATCCACCAGCCGGAGCATGAAGAAATGCCGAAACAAGGCCACAGAGGGAGTGATGCCCACCATGGCTTCACAGAGGTAGGCGAACACGGCAAGGAGGATGACGGAGCAGGGATCCAGATGCAGTAGATGGATCTGGTAATGCGACATCACAGCGTTGAAGAAGGGGGAGAAGGAAGGAATCAACCCAGCAAGAAGAGCATGAAGATGGATGGGAACCTCAGTGGCGTACATCTCTCTGGTCCGCCAAGACGCGGGGCGGGCAGCCGTCGCCCCCCCCCCCTCATTGGAGCTGGCGGCGAGCGCATGTCAAACCTTGTCCAACCCTTCCTTATTGATCACCGTCGACTGCTCAAGGGCCGGCTCCAAGGCCGGCAGAGGACAGGCCGGCGCGCGTGCTTCACTTTCTTCTTCCTTGGCTTGGGGGCCATGGCGGATACCAAGGAAGAGCAAGGCGCCGTCACCAGATCTATAGGCGCGGCGGCGAGATTGGGGAGGCGATACGTGTCCAACATATCTATAATTTATGAAGTATTCATGCTATTATATTATCCATCTAGGATGTTTTATATGCATTTATATGTCATTTTATATGATTTTTGGGACTAACCTATTAACCTAGAGCCCAGTGCCAGTTTCTTTTTTCTCCTTGTTTTGGTGTTTTACAGAAAAGGGATACCAAACGGAGTCCAATTGACGTGCCAATTTTTGAGGATTTTTTCTGGACCAAAAGAAGACCACGGAGCATCGGAGTTGGGCCAGGGGAGTCCCGGGCTGCCCACGAGAGAGGGGGGCGCGCCCCCCTCCCTAGGCCGCACCCCCTATCTCGTGGACAGCATGGAGGCCCCCTTGACATGAAACCAACGCCAAAAATTCCTATAAATACAGAAATTTCGGGAATTAACCTAGATCGGAAGTTCCGCCGCCGCAAGCCTCTGTAGCTTCAGAAATCAATCTAGGCCCTCTCCGGCACCCTGCCGGAGGGGGCCATCATCACCGGAGGCCATGAAGGAGGATCTCGAAGGGGCCATCATCTCCATGAAGGCCAAGGACCAAAGGGGGAAAGCCATGGAGGAGGAAGCACAAGGGGGAGAACCTCTCCTCCTCTCTCTTGGTGGCACCGGAGTGCCATCGGGTGGGGAATCATCGGCGTGGTGATCGTCTTCATCAACATCACCATCATCATCACCATCCTCATCTCTTTTACGCGGTCCATTCTCCCACACCCCGCTGTAATCCCTACTTGAACATGGTGCTTTATGCCACATATTATGATCCAATGATGTGTTGCCATCCTATGATGTTTTGAGTAGATATCTTTTGTCTTTGAGTTGATTGATGATCTAGATTGGTATGAGTTGTATGTTTTATTTTGGTGCTGTCCTATGGTGCCCTCCGTGTCGCGCAAGCGTGAGGGATTCCCGCTGTAGGGTGTTGCAATATGTTCATGATTCGCTTATAGTGGGTTGCTAGAGTGACAGAAGCTTAAACCCGAGTAAGGGGGTTGTTGCGTATGGGATAATAGGGGATTTGATGCTTTAATGCTATGGTTGGGTTTTACCTTAATGAATCTTTAGTATTTGCAGATGCTTTCTAGGGTTCCAATCATAAGAGCATACGATCCATGTAGGAAAAGTATGTTAGTTTATGCCTCTCCCTCTTATGAAATTGCAATGACGACTATCGATCTTGTTAACAATTGCTTAGGACAATTCCGCACACCGATCCACCATTATTCCACACTTGCTATTTATATTATTTAGTATTATATTCTAACTTTATGATAACAACACCTACTTTTATATTTTAGCTCTCCGATACCATACAAAGTTATCCTCTTTATACCCACAACACAGTTTTATTTCTTGTTTCTAGTTGGAAGCAAACGTTCGGTGCACGTAGAGTCGTATCAGTGGCAGATAGGGCTTGAGAGAATATTGATCTTACCTTTAGCTCCTTGTGGGTTCGACACTCCATACTTATCACTTCCACCTTTGGGAATTGCTACGATGATTTCCTGCACTTGGGGATTATCAAGCTCTTTTCTGGCGCCGTTGCGGGGAGCAATAGCGTGGGGTTGATATTCTCGTGTGTGCTTGTTTACTTTCTTTACTTAGTAGATTTTGTTTTTCCTTTTTGTTTCTGTCAAGTTGTGGGTGAAACATACATTTTTTTTTCAAAAGAATGAAAATACCAAAAAAATATTTACTTGCCTCTCATGCCTAAAAACGTTTTTCAAAAAGAGAAGTGATTGGAAAGTTATGCTTTGAAGAAGTGAGGGTCGACCTTGAGCACTCGTGTTCGTGCTCACGGAAATAATGTAGAATTTTTCATGGAAGTTTCTCTGTAAATAATTATCCCCTTGTATATAACCATTGTATTATAAAAATAATGTGCCAAGCTTTGGTTGTAGGATGATAAAATAGCTTGCTTACTATGTGCAGAAGAAAAACAGAAACTTTGGCTGTAGTGCATGAATTTACATTTTTCACTGGAAATTCAATTGGGTCTGAGACGTTTTGCACATTACTTCTGTACAAATTGTTCAAATTGTCAAATTTATTTCATAATTTTTGGAGTTACAGAAGTTTACTAAACTTCCAGATTACTACAGACTGTCCTGTTCTTAACAGATTCTGTTTTTCGTGTGTTGTTTGCTTATTTTGATGCACCTATGGCTAGTATCGGGGGGTATGAACCATAGAGAAGTTGGAATACAGTAGGTTTAACACCAATATAAACAAAGAATGAGTTAATTACAGTACCTTAAAGTGGTAGTTTGCTTTATTACACTAACGGATCTCACAAAGTTTTTGTTTAAGTTTTTGTGAATGAAGTGTTTGAAGAACGAGGAGTTACCGATGTGAGAAGAATAAAGAGAGACAAGAGTTCAAGCTTGGGGATACCCAAGGCACCCCAAGTAAATATTTCAAAGGATACTCAAGCATCTAAGATTGGGGATGCCCCGGTTGGCATCCCATCTTTCTTCTTCGACAAACATCGGTATACCTCGGTTTTTGTTTTGTTCACATTGTTTGTGCCCTTTGTGTTTTTGTTTTTCTTTAAGAATCATGCTAGTATGAGATAGCTCTTCATTTATTTATAGAATGCTTCATGTTCTTCACTTATATCTTTTAAGTATGATCCTATAGAATTGCTCTTTGTGCTTCACTTAAATCATTTGAAGTATGGCTTTATAGAATGCTTTGAGCGCTTCACTTATATATTTTGCGCTTGGATATTGGTTAGTCTATATTGATTGTAGAATTCTCTAGGAACTTCACTTATATCTTTTGGAGTATGAATAATACTATAATTTAGAGTGGGTTTGGAAGAGTGTCAACTTTAGGAATTAGTGATCCCACTATCTTGGAGGGTGTTGAATCCTTGTACGATATTTATGAAAGTGGATTTGGAAGAGTGTCAACTTTAGTTAGTATTCCACTATTTAGGAAGAGGTTCCAATTGAGTATGAGAACAAAGTTTCTATCTATGATGCTACTGAAAATTATTATGAGGGAGGAATATGTGCTTGTAGGAGTTGCAATAATATCAAGTTTCCTCTCTATGTGCTTAAAGTTTTGAAGTTATACTTGTTTTGCCTTCCTATGCTAGTTGACTTTTGTTCCTATAAATTGTGTGCTCACAAATCCCTAGGCATAGAAAGTGAGTTAGATTTAAATGTGCTAGTCATATTCTTCATGATGCTCTCTTTGTGTTTCAAATCATTTCTTTTATGCGAGCATCATTGAAATCATCATGCCTAGCTAAAAGGCATTAAAGAAAAGCGCTTGTTGGGAGACAACCCAATATTTACCCTTACTGTTTTTGTGTGTCTAAATGATTAAGCTACTGTATTAATCATGTTTTATAGATTTTGTTTCAATAAAGTGCCAAGTAAGACCTTTGGGAAGACTTGGGTGAAAGTTAATGTGATCTTCCTGTAAAAAATAGAAACTTTGCGCTCACGAGATTAGCTGTCCTTTTTTACAGAAGAGTGCTTTTGAGTTGATTATTTTTGCAGAAGATTAATAGACAAATTCCTCACGTCCACCATTTTATTTCATAAGTTTTGGAGTAGCAGAAGTATGGTTATTGTTCATATCATTACAGACTGTTCTGTTTCTGACAGATTCTGTTTTCATTGCATAGTTTGCTTGTTTTCTAGTTTCTATGACTTATATTTTTCAATATAAATTGTAGAAATGATATGGTAAAGTAGGCATTTTGTGAAAACAATTATGAACCTTGTCTTTTAGAGTACCAAAGTGCATGGTTTACTCTTTATCATACTAACCTATCTCACAAAGTTCCATTAAGTTTTGTGTGATTGAAGTTTTCAAGTTTTGGGTGAGATATCGATATGAGGAGAATAAGGAGTGGAAAGACCCTAAGCTTGGGGATGCTAGGGCACCCCAAGGTAATATTAAAAGAAGACTCAAGCGCCTAAGCTTGGGGATGCCCCGGAAGGCATCCCCTCTTTCGTCTTCAAAACTATCGGTACATCTTACTCGGAGCTATATTTTTATTCGTCACATGATATGTGTTTTACTTGGAGCGTCATTTTATTTTGTTAGTATTAGCTTGCTGTTATTTATAATAGTGTTTTTCATCTTTAGTTTCAATAAAAATGTCAAGGATAGCCTTTACCATGCTTATTTTGCTAGTATACATGTTGCTGTTTGAAAACAGAAAGTTTACCGCTGTTGCAAAAATTCCCTAGAAAAGTTAGAGCATGATATAATGTTGAAACTTTTTGCATAATGACCTCTGATAAATATACTACAGTGGGAAGTTTCTCTCATAATTTTTGGAGTTAGGGAAGTATTGATACTCTTGCATTCTTTACAGGCTGTGTTGTTTTGACATATGGCTGTTGTGTTTGCATTGTTTGCATATGTTTGCTTGTTTAATGATTCTATTTGAGGATAGGAGTATTAAATATGCAGAGGCATTAAGTATGCAATGTTGAATAATAATTCTAGTGATTTGTTACAGTAGAAAATGATAAGGTTTTGCATTGGTTTATACTAACCTATCTCACAAGTTCTTGTTGAGTTTGGTGTGGATGAAGCTTTTGATAAAAAGAGAAACCATGATATGAGTGTTGGGGAACGTTGCAGAAAATAAATTTTTTTCCTACGGTTTCACCAAGATCCATCTATGAGTTCATCTAAGCAACGAGTCATTGGGAGAGAGATTGCATCTACATACCACTTGTAGATCGCGTGCGGAAGCGTTCAAGGGAACGGGGATGATGGAGTCGTACTCGCCGTGATCCAAATCACCGATGACCAAGTGCTGAACGGACAGCACCTCCGCGTTCAACACACGTACAGAGCGGATGACGTCTCCTCCTTCTTAATCCAGCAAGGGGGAAGGAGAGGTTGAGGAAGATGGCTCCAGTAGCAGCACGACGACGTGGTGTTGGTGGAGAAGCAGCACTCCGGCAGGGCTTCGCCAAGCACGAGATGGAGGAGGAGAGGTGTAGCAGGGGAGAGGGAGGCGCCAAGATGCAAGGGTGCGGCTGTCCCCTCCCTCCCCCTTTATATAGGCCCCCAGGGGGGGGGGCGCCGGCCCTGGGAGATCCAATCTCCCAAGGGGGCGGCGGCCAGGGGGGTGGAGTGCCCCCCAAGGCAAGTGGGGCGCCCCCCCCCCCCACCTAGGGTTTCCAACCCTAGGCGCAAGGGAGGGCCCAGGGGGGAGGGCGCACCAGCCCACTAGGGGCTGGTTCCCCTCCCACTTCAGCCCATGGGGCCCTCCGGGATAGGTGGCCCCACCCGGTGGACCCCCGGGACCCTTCCGGTGGTCCCGGTACAATACCGGGTGACCCCGAAACTTTCCCGATGGCCAAAACAACACTTCCTATATAGATTTCTTTACCTCCGGACCATTCCGTAACTCCTCGTGACGTCCGGGATCTCATCCGGGAATCCGAACAACATTCAGTTTGCTGCATACTCATATTCATACAACCCTAGCGTCACCGAACCTTAAGTGTGTAGACCCTACGGGTTCGGGAGACATGCAGACATGACCGAGACGGCTCTCCAGTCAATAACCAACAGTGGGATCTGGATACCCATGTTGGCTCCCACATGCTCCTTGATGATCTCATCGGATGAACCACGATGTCGAGGATTCAAGCAATCCCGTATACTATTCCCTTTGTCAATCGGTACGTTACATGCCCGAGACTCGATCGTCGGTATCCCAATACCTCGTTCAGTCTCGTTACCGGCAAGTCACTTTACTCATACCGTAATGCATGATCCCGTGAACAAACACTTGGTCACTTTGAGCTCATTATGATGATGCATTACCGAGTGGGCCCAGAGATACCTCTCCATAATATGGAGTGACAAATCCCAGTCTCGATCCGTGTCAACCCAATAGACACTTTCGGAGATACCTGTAGTGCACCTTTATAGTCACCCAGTTACGTTGTGACGTTTGGTACACCCAAAGCACTCTTACGGTATCCGGGAGTTACACGATCTCATGGTCTAAGGAAGAGATACTTGACATTGAAAAAGCTCTAGCAAAACGAACTACACGATCTTGTGCTATGCTTAGGATTGGGTCTTGTCCATCACATCATTCTCCTAATGATGTGATCCCGTTGTCAATGACATCTAATGTCCATAGTCAGGAAACCATGACTATCTGTTGACTAACGAGCTAGTCAACTAGAGGCTTACTAGGGACGTAAGTATTCACACGTGTATTACGATTTCCGGATAATATAATTATAGCATGAATAAAAGACAATTATCATGAACAAGGAAATATAATAATAATCCTTTTATTATTGTCTCTAGGGCATATTTCCAACAATGAGAAGAATTAAGGAGACACAAAAGTTCAAGCTTGGGGATGCCCAAGGCACCCCAAGATAATATTCCAAGAAGTCTCAAATATCTACTTGGGGATGCCCCGTTAGGCATCCCACCTTTCTTCTTCAACAACTATCGGTTAGTATCGGTTGAACCTAAGTTTTTGCTTCTTCACATGAGTTGTGCTATCCTTGCAATGTCATTTTATTTTTTTACTTGCTATTTGAATAAAATCATTGGATCTGAAATTTTGAATAGAAAAGGAACCCTCCCATGGCTAGTTAATTATTTGCCTACTCAGTGTCCTTCACTCATATCTTTTGGAGTAGTTTGTCATTTACTCTTGTGCTTCATGTATATCCTATGAGTAAATGGGGGAATGAATTGAATGTCATAAATCTGAATTTTTATATGTTTCATATGCTTATAACATGGTTAGTGATGACTTCACACATAGAAAGTATGAGGCATAAAAGTTGTTGAGAGTTGGCAAACGTAGTTTTGGTCATCGTTGCAATTAATAGGAAGTAATAAGGAGAGAGAGGTTCACATACAAATATATTATCTTGGACATCTTTTATGATTGTGAAGCACTCATTAAGTATGACATGCTAAAAGAGTTGACGTTGGACAAGGAAGACAACGTAATGGTTTATGTTTTCCGACATCTCAGTTAAAGTATATTGTCATTGATCTTCCAAACATGTTGAGCTTGCCTTTCCCCCCTCATGCTAGCCAAATTCCTTGCACCAAGTAGAGATACTACTTGTGCTTCCAAACACCCTTAAACCTAGTTTTGCCATGAGAGTCCACCATACCTACCTATGGATTGAGTAAGATCCTTCAAGTAAGTTGTCATCGGTGCAAGCAATAAAAATTGCTCTCTAAATATGTATGACTTATTAGTGCAGAGAAAATAAGCTTTGTACGAACTTGTTGTGGAAGTAATAAAAGCGATAGACTACATAATAAAGGTCCACATACAAGGGGCAATATAAAGTGACGTTCTTTTGCATTAAGATTTTGTGCATCAACCCTAAACGCGCATGAAAACCTCTGCTTCCCTCTGCGAAGGGCCTATCTTTTACTTTATGTTTTTACTTTATGCTTGAGTCAAGGTGATCCTCACCTTTCCCTTTTTCATTTTATCCTTTGGCAAGCTCCTCGTGTTTGAAAGATCATCATATATATATCCAATTGGATGTAAGTTAGCATGGGCTATTATTGTTGACATCACCTAAAGGTGAATACGTTGGGAGGCAACACAATAAGCCCCTATCTTTCTCAATGTCCGGCTGAAACTTCATAACCACAAGTATTGCGTGAGTGTTAGCAATTGTAGAAGACTATTTGATAGTTGAGTATGTGGACTTGCTGAAAAGCTCTATTTTTGACTCTTTCGGAGGTTATGATAAATTGCAATTGCTTCAATGACCGAGATTATAGTTTGTTAGTTCTCAATGAAGTTTCTGAACCATACTTGACTGAATAGATTGTTACTTGATCATATAAAGTCTTATGAGATAAGCTACTATTATGACACATATTGATGCTAGGAAAGGTGATTGAAATTATCATTGATCAAACTTGTGCATCTGCTAGCATTCACACTTCATAAATTATTTCCTTTTATCATTTACCTACTCGAGGACGAGCAGGAATTAAGCTTGGGGATGCTGATACGTCGCCAACATATCTATAATTTATGAAGTATTCATGCTATTATATTATCCATCTAGGATGTTTTATATGCATTTATATGTCATTTTATATGATTTTTGGGACTAACCTATTAACCTAGAGCCCAGTGCCAGTTTCTGTTTTCTCCTTGTTTTGGTGTTTTACAGAAAAGGGATACCAAACGGAGTCCAATTGACGTGCCAAGTTTTGAGGATTTTTTCTGGACCAAAAGAAGACCACGGAGCATCGGAGTTGGGCCAGGGGAGTCCCAGGCTGCCCACAAGAGTGGGGGGCGCTCCCCCTCCCTAGGGCGTGCCCCCCTATCTCGTGGACAGCCCAGAGGCCCCCTTGACGTGAAACCAACGCCAAAAATTCCTATAAATACTAAAACCTTCGGGAATTAACCTAGATCAGAAGTTCCACCGCCGCAAGCTCTGTAGCCACGAGAAATCAATCTAGGCCCTCTCTGGCACCCTGCCGGAGGGGGCCATCATCACCGGAGGCCATGGAGGAGGATCTCGGAGGGGCCATCATCTCCATGAAGGCCAAGGACCAGAGGGGGAAAGCCATGGAGGAGGAAGCACAAGGGGGAGAACCTCTCCTCCTCTCTCTTGGTGGCACCGGAGTGCCATCGGGAGGGGAATCATCGCCGCGGTGATCGTCTTCATCAACATCACCATCATCATCACCATCCTCATCTCTTTTACACGGTCCACTCTCCCACACCCCGCTGTAATCCCTACTTGAACATGGTGCTTTATGCCACATATTATGATCCAATGATGTGTTTCCATCCTATGATGTTTTGAGTAGATATCTTTTGTCTTTGAGTTGCTTGATGATCTAGATTGGTACGAGTTGTATGTTTTATTTTGGTGTTGTCCCATGGCCCTCCGTGTCGCGCAAGCGTGAGGGATTCCTGCTGTAGGGTGTTGCAATACATTCATGATTCGCTTATAGTGGGTTGCTAGAGTGACAGAAGCTTAAACCCGAGTAAGGGGGTTGTTGCGTATGGGATAATAGGGGACTTGATGCTTTAATGCTATGGTTGGGTTTTACCTTAATAAATCTTTAGTATTTGTGGATGCTTGCTAGGGTTCCAATCATAAGAGCATACGATCCATGTAGGAAAAGTATGTTAGTTTATGCCTCTCCCTCTTATGAAATTGCAATGACGACTACCGATCTTGTTAACAATTGCTTAGGACAATTCCGCACACCGATCCACCATTATTCCACACTTGCTATTTATATTATTTAGTATTATATTCTAACTTTATGATAACAGCACGTACTTTTATATTTTAGCTCTCCGATACCATACAAAGTTATCCTCTTTATACCCACAACACAGTTTTATTTCTTGTTTCTAGTTGGAAGCAAACATTCGGTGCACGTAGAGTCATATCAGTGGCAGATAGGGCTTGAGAGAATATTGATCTTACCTTTAGCTCCTTGTGGGTTCGACACTCCATACTTATCACTTCCACCTTTCGGAATTTCTAATATGATTCCCTGCACTTGGGGATTATCAGGAGGAAGAAACAGGAGCTGGGCACGGTACACCATGAAGGGCGAGTTGCTCTGACAATAGGCGCGGCTGCTGGGTCTACCGGATATCAAGGCGGCGTGGGGGAGTGGAGACGCCCACGTCCCATCAACCGCCACGTGTCTCCAAGGCCACAGGCTATTAGGACCCACGGTGCTCCGTCCTTGCCCTTTGGCTTCGCCTGGAAGCCAAGTTTGAGCGCGCCTTGGGCCCAGGGGCTACTGTCGGCATCCTGGACTTGGGGGTATCCAGTCCTGCCTGCCTGCGGCTCACCGCACGGCTCCATCGATGGCCCGGTACGGCCCAACTTCGACATCAACACCACAAGACCCTCGCGAGGGGCCAAGCCTCGCGAGGCGGACTACGCCAAGACCCCCAAAGGAGCTGGCCTCCTCAGGAGGGCTCCTGAGGGGCGGAGAGATCTATGCAGCTTCCTCATGAGGCTCAGCTGACGTGAGCCATGACGACCAAGGCCAGGCGGGCACCAGGTGGGTGCAAAGCGCAGGTTTCCTCTTCTGTGCAAGGGAGGTATTGAAGTGGACAAAGCTAAGGTTGATGCAATTGAGAAAATGCCATGTCCTAAAGATATCAAAGGTTTTCGTAGTTTCCTAGGTCATGCTGGTTTCTATAGGAGATTTATCAAATACTTTTCTAAAATTTCTAGGCCTCTTACAAATCTTTTGCAAAAGGATGTTCCTTTTTTTGATGATGATTGTTTAGAAGACTTCGAAACACTCAAGAAAGCCTTAGTTTCTGCACGTATTGTTCAACCACCTGATTGGAACTTGCCTTTTGAAATTATGTGTGATGCTAGTGATTATGTTGTTGGTGCCATTCTAGGACAAAGAGTTGATAAGAAATTGAATGTTATTCATTATGCTAGTAAAACTCTAGACAGTGTGTTTGCTTGTGATAAATTTAGATCTTACATTGTTGATTCTAAAGTTATCGTTCACACTGACCATGCCGCTATTAAATATCTTATGGAAAAGAAATACGCTAAACCTAGACTTATTAGATCGG
The DNA here is from genome assembly GCF_018294505.1 of Triticum aestivum. Classification (NCBI taxonomy): domain Eukaryota; kingdom Viridiplantae; phylum Streptophyta; class Magnoliopsida; order Poales; family Poaceae; genus Triticum; species Triticum aestivum. Next base: position 145,151,304 of record NC_057807.1, read on the forward strand.
TTCTCTTGCTACAAGAATTTGATTTACATAATACTCATAGGAAAGGAGCTGAGAACCCCGTAGCTGATAATTGTCTAGGCTTGAAAATGTGCTTGATGACCCACTACCTATTGATGATAGTTTCCCTGATGAGCAGTTAGCTGCAATAAATGTTTCTAATAATACTCCTCGGTATGTTGATTATGCTATTTACATTGTTGCTAAATATTTACCACCTAGCTTTACTTACCAACAAAAGAAAAAGATTCTTCTATGACTTAACACATTACTTTTGGGATGACCCACATCTTTACAAAGAAGGAGTAGATGGTATTACTAGACGTTGTGTACCTGAGCATGAACATGGACAAATCCTACAGAAATGTCACTCCGAAGCTTATGGAGGGCATCATGCTGGAGACAAAACTTCTCACAAGGTATTGCAATCTAGATTTTATTGGCCTACTCTCTTCAAGGGTGCTCGTAAGTTTGTCTTATCTTGTGATGAATGTCAAAGAATAGGTAATATCGGTAAGCGTCAAGAAATGCCTATGAATTATTCACTTTTTATTGAACCATTTGATGTTTGGGGATTTGATTACATGGGACCTTTTCCTTCCTCTAATGGGTATACACATATTTTGGTTGCTGTTGATTATGTTACTAAATGGGTAGAAGCTATTCCAACCAGTAGTGCTGATCACAAAACCTCTATTAAAATGCTTAAGGAAGTTATTTTCCCAAGGTTTGGAGTCCCTAGATATTTAATGACTGGTGGTGGTTCACACTTTATTCATGGTGCTTTCCGCAAAATGCTTGCCAAGTATGATGCTAACCATATAATTGCATCACCCTACCATCCTCAGTCTAGTGGTCAAGTTGAACTTAGCCATAGAGAAATAAAATTAATCTTATAAAAGACTGTCAATAGGTCCCGGAATAATTGGTCTAAGAAATTAGATGATGCACTTTGGGCTTATAGAACAGTGTATAAAAATCCTATGGGTGTGTGTCCTTATAAAATGGTTTATGGAAAAGCATGTCATTTGCCTCTTGAGTTAGAACATAAATGGGCAGTCAAAGAACTCAATTATGATTTCAAACATGTCGGTGAAAATAGGTTATTTGATATTAGCTCATTAGATGAATGGAGAACCCAAGCTTATGAGAATGCCAAATTATTTAAAGAAAAAGTTAAAAGATGGCATGATAAAAGAATCCAAAAGCATGAGTTTAAAGTCGGAGAATATGTTCTTTTGTACAACTCTCATTTCAGGTTCTTTGCAAGAAAACTCCTCTCCAAATGGGAAGGACCCTATGTTATCGAGGAGGTTTATCGGTCTGGAGCTATCAAAATAAATAATGCCGAAGGTTCTAACCCATAGGTTATTAATGGGCAACGAATAGAACATTATATCTCAAGTACACCCATTAATGTTGAAAGCAATATTATCCAAACTTTGACACCGGAAGAACACATAAAAGAGTCCTTCTGGAACACTCCAGAATCGTGAAAATAAGGAGGTACGTGATACGATAAGTAAACAGACTCCGAAAAATCCGCAAAAAAATATTTTTTTTGTTAGTTTTGGAATATAACAAAAATTAGGAAAATAAAACAACCAGGAAGCATACCCTGGTGGGTACAAGACACCAGGGCGCGCGCCAGGCGCGCCTAGGTGGGTTGTGCTCACCTGGGGCACCTTCCGGACTCCGTTTTTATTCCATTTGCTCGTTTACCAAGATAAAAAAACCTTTATATACCCCCTGAAACCATTGACCACCGTATCACGGAGAAATCTTATGTTATATTTTCATTGCTATTTTCTGACAGATTCAGCTAGACCAACATCATGTCTTCCTCACCCTCCTACAACGGAGAAGAAGACACAGGGGTGGTTTAGGAGGATCTAAGGAGAGAGGAAGCTGAAGAGGTTGCTATGGAGGAAGAAGAGGAAAATCCTTTTGGGGCTCACTCTCCGGCCCATGAGAGAGGCACATTGGCTAGCATCTCCACTCATCCAAATCCTCATCAAGCTATGAGATCATCAAATAATCAAGAGAGCCCCAAAGTGCAAGATGAAATCCCACCAAGAAGGCCTTTACATAGGTTACATCGTAACAATTTTTCCAATTTGATTCACAATTATGGGTTCGAGAATACTCCTTGTAGGCACATACCGTCCAATTGGGACATATCTCGCCCAAGGGAAAACAATGTAGGAACAAGCCCGTGGGGCCCGGAAAACACATAATGGCTGAGGTGAAGAAAAATTGTGAGTTACTTCACCAAGCCCTTCGAGAGATTCAAGGTTTGAAGGATCTACTCATGGTTATATTGGAGAATACTACTTCATCACCACCCACTTCTTCATCACCGAAATAAAATTGAGTATCGGGTACGGACACTCCCCTTGGCTTCCGTCAAGCTTGGGGGAGGTGCCCCGGTATCATATCATCCCCACTATCTTTTGCCTTTACTTATTTTAGTTCGATCTTTTGTTTTAGATGAATAAAAGTTTAGTTTGATCCTTTCTTTTCGAGAGTTTTCTTAGTGATCTATCCTTGTAATCGTGTGCAAGATATATAATGAAGTTTAGTTTGAGTTTTTTTTGCTTTCTTTACTTTCATGTTGCAATAAAAAGAAAGAAAATAAATTAAAAAGATCATATGCTAATCTTATGGTAAGTGATGACACCACATAAGGGAAAGTATAAGTAGGAAATTTTATTAGAGATTGACAAACATAGCATTGCTCAATGATGCAACTCATAAAAGAATTAATAAGTAAGAGAAGATTCACATATAAATACACTATCCTAGAAATCTTTTGTGATTGTGAGCCACCATCAAAATATTATATGCCAAAATTGTTGACGTTGGACAAGGAAGACAATGTAATGATTTATGTTTGTTCATATTCACATAGAAGTTATATTGTCACAGATCCTTCAACATGTGGTGCTTGCCCCTTATCTTTTCTAGCAAAAAATTCCACACTAAGTAGAGATACTACTTGTGCATCCAAAAACCCTGAAACCCAAATCTTATTTTCAAGAGTCCACCATACCTACCTAGGGATTGAGAAAAATCCCTCAAGTAAGCTGTCATAGGTGCAATAAGGCAATAAAAATTGCTTCTGAAAGTGTGAGATCATTTAGTATAAGAGAAAATTGAGCATTGTACGAACTTGTGATGGTGAAGAATAAAAGCGATAGACTGCATAATAAAGGTCGCCGTCACAAGGGGAAATACAACGTGACATTCTTTTGCACTAAGTGGTTGAGCATACAAACAAATGAGCGCATGGCAACCTCTGCTTCCCTTTGCGAAGGGCCTATCTTTTAATTTTATATATTTACTTTTATGTATTTACTTTTATGCAAGAGTCAAAGTTTTTCTCTCTATCCCTTTTTATTTTCTCCTTTGGCAAGCATCATATGGTGAGGAAAGATCTAGGCACATATGTCCACTTGAATATGGGTAGCATGAGTTTTTACTGTTGACATCACCCTTGAGGTGAATATGTTGGGAGGCAAAACTATAAGCCCCTATCTTTCTATGTGTCTTGTTGAAACGTTTTGCTCATGTGTATGAGGTGAGTGTTAGCAATCATAGAAGACTATATGATGGTTGAGTATGTGGACTTGCCTAAAGGCTCCGATACGTAACTCTTCCTGAAAAGATATAAATTGTAGTTGCAAAGTTGACCGAGAACATAGTTTGTTGGTTTCTAATAGAGTTTATGCTTTATACTTCAATTGTGTGATGAATTGTCACTTATTCATGGGAAGTCTATGATAAAAGTTCTATGATAAAAGTCTTATGTTTAAATTTGTTGTTGTTATAATAATCTACATGATGCTTCTATGTTCGTATTTTGTTTTTTATCAAGACCTCACTCTCTAAGCATGCAGACATGTTTTTCGATTTTGGTTTTCGCTTGAGGACAAGCGAGATCTAAGCTTGGGGGAGTTGATACGTCCATTTTGCATCATCTTTTCCTACTATTATTTATGATGTTCTTATGCATAATAATGCTTTTTGGAGTAATTATAATGCCTTTTCCCTCATAATATGCAAGGTACACACAAAGAGGGAGAATTTCGGCAACTGGAAATCTGGACCTGGAAAAGCTATGTCAGGTGACAGAGATTTTTTATGGAATATTTGAAGAATATTGGAGCAAATAAGTACCAGAGGGGGCCCACCAGGTGGGCACAACCCACCTGGGCGCGCCAGGGATCCCAGGTGTGTCCTGGTGGATTGTGCTCACCCAGGCCCACCTCTGGTGCCCATCTTCTGGTACATAAGTCATTTTGACCTAGAAAGAAAATAAGGAGAGGACTTTCGGGACGGAGCGCCACCGTCTCAAGGCGGAACTTGGGTAGGAGCACTTTTGCCCTTCGGTGGAGCGATTCCGCCGGGGGAACTTCCCTCCCAGAGTGGGGAAATCATCGTCATCAACATCAGCAACAACTCTCCCATTTTGGGGAGGGCAATCTCCATCAACATCTTCAACAACACCATCTCCTCTCAAACTCTAGTTCATCTCTTGTGTTCAATCTTTGTACCGGAACTATAGATTGGTGCTTGTGGGTGACTGATGCGGCTTGAAGCTACGTCGGTATTTCCCCAAAGAGGAAGGGATGATGCAGCATGGCGGCGACAGGTATTTCCCTTAGTGATGAGACCAAGGTTATTGAACCAGTAGGAGAACCAAGAAACACTACATAAACAACACCTGCACACAAATAACAAATACTCGCAACCTGACGTGTTAAAGGGGTTGTCAATCCCTTTCGGGCAACGGCACGAGAAATTGGCAAACGGATGTGAGAGAGTTGTAAATAATGATAGATCGAACGCCAAATAAAATAAAGTGCAGCAAGGTATTTTTGTATTTTTGGTTTAATAGATCTGAAAATAAAAGGCAAATAAAATAGATCGCAAAGGCAAATAATATGAGAAAGAGATCCCGGGGCCGTAGGTTTCACTAGTGGCTTCTCTCGAGGAAAATAGCAAATGGTGGGTAAACAAATTACTGTTGGGAAATTGATAGAACTTCAAATAATCATGAAGATATCCAGGCAATGATCATTATATAGGCATCACGTCCAAGATTAGTAGACCGACTCCTGCCTGCATCTACTACTATTACTCCACACATCGACTGCTATCTAGCATGCATCTAGTGTATTAAGTTCATGGAGAAACGAAGTAATGCAATAAGAACGATGACATGACACTAGTATAGCGAGCTCCTAAACAAACATTTTAGAACCCCTTTCTGCGACGGCATTTGGAACCGTCGCCAAGTGAGTGTGGGCGATAGGGGGGACCTTCCCACACGACCCAGAAACCATCGGGGATATGCCCTCATGGCACACACGTTCGGCAAAATGAGGTCGTGTGCGACCGACGAGCGCTCAAATACGGAAATACGTACAGTAGAGCTAAAAAATACAATTATATGGCGAAAAAATTGTTTCCAGTCGCAAGTACATCCCACACAGTTAGTCCCCGCTAAACGTTTCCATTCGTATGTACATCCCACACAGTTGCTCGAAGGAAAACGTTTCCGTTCACAGGTACATCACACACAATTTTTCCCATTAAATCGCTTGCGTTATTGAATATATCACACACGGTCCATGGAAGAAACTGTGTGGCAAAGGCTATCCATCACACACAGTTTTCATGTGGTAAACGTTTGCGCAAGGTGCCCTAACGCAAACAGTTTTCAAGAGAAAGTCTTGTGTGATTGTTCATTGATCCAACACAGTTTATTCCTAGAAACTACGTGCGTTGCCTGAGGTCATCGCCCACGGTATTTTTTTAACAACCATTTGCAATAGCAAAACCCAATTAGCAGGCTAATTCGCCACTAGCAGGCTAATTATTCAATTATTCATAATCCATTTATTAATCTAATTGACAGTTCATATTAAGCACACAATATGTTTCATTTTCGTAATGGAAATACATCAGAGTACAACATCATATTGCTTCAGCACTCAGCTACCCCATTACACAACTACACCAGGACCAAGTTTCACACGCAACATCTATAACCTTTCAAAATTAGCATCATAGACGGTACATAGACAGATGTATCTCATCTGGAAAACTGCTGAAGCAGAAGGCGAATATTGAGCCTTCATGGATGTTGAAGGTCTTTATAACTTTAGGCCAGTGCCTGTGGATGATCAACTGTCCATCCTTCGTCCTCTTCAGGAACACTCCAATATTGAACCGTGGGTGTTGTATGAATACCTTCCTCGCCTCCTGACCATACAGGTGGTTTGAGAGGTAATCATCAGTGAACTGCTTTGGAAAGGCCTGAAAACAACGAGGTGCATAAATATCTTCTCTATATTGGAAATAGTGAAAAGGAATAAATAAAGGCAAGGTATAATAGTTAGTACCACCCTATAGTGAACTGGTGTCTTCTTCATTGTGCAGACAAAGATCTTGTTGTTTTTTGTCGCTAATTTCTTTATCCTAACAATCTTTGTGAGTCTCTTGACTTGACTGATATTCGTGGACAACTCATTTCCCCATATGCAAAAAGGGTCGAACAGTGGGTCAAAACCTCTGACAGCAGGACCTGCATGTGCAAGACCAAATTATTAAAAACCTAAATATTAGAATGGTTCCTACAATTGCACAATAATGTGCTATTAGACAACAGACCATGCATGTGCTAACCTTGATTGTAAACCTCAGTGCTTCCCATTGTTTCCCTACAACACATATAAGGTAGTTAGTCATCAGGTTAAGTAAGGGTTCGCATGCTATCAGTAAAATATGTTGATGAAAAATAATCACATTGCAGATTCATCAGATTAATTCAGGCCATAGGGAAAACCCATTTATACAAACCAAGCATGATTAAGAACTAGGAAATGTAGCACTTGTATATGTTTCTCATGTATTAGCTGCAGCCAAATTAGATTTATTCCTCACATGCACAACAATGCAAAATTCTACCCACGACAATTGGACATCACATTGCAGAATTGAACCAAACAGTTAACTAAACACCACAACAAATGAACCAAACATTAACTGAGCACCACATTGCACAATATAACATTGAACCAAGCAGTTAACTAAACACCACAACAAATGAACCAAACATTAACTAAGCACCACATTGCACAATATAACATACTCCTAATAGAAGACCAGACAGTTAACCAAACAGTTAACTACAGCCAATTGTATTTGTTTCTCATGTATTTACTACATCCGAATTCGATTTATTCCTCACATGGTATACAATAACAGAATGCACCCACAATTTTGTAAAGATAAATTTGATTTATTTCTCACATGGAAGACAACACAAAATTGCAGCCTGAAGAATTGAACATCACATTTGCAGAATTGAACCAAACAGTTAACTGAAGATGACAACTAATAACAAAACAGTTAATAAGTGAGCACCACACTGCACGACATATAGAACATATACACTAGAGTAACAGATTGCATGGTAAAATTAGATAACACAATTCACTAGAATTTTTGAAGGAAAGGCAGGAGCAGCACATGCAACGGGTAAACCGAGCATGCATAACTGGCGTAGCTAGCAAATGGCAAGTTGCTCCTTCAAAATCTGGGGGTCGGCACGAATGGAAGCCATCGGGACCTCATCCGCGTGTGCGGCGGCGATTTGCTTCTCTGCTGCCAAATGCTCCTTGAGGTCCTGGCTATACTTCGTGCACCATGGCTTAGTCCAACGCTTATTTGGTGGAGGGGTCGGTGATTTTGGTGGAAGGTGTCGCGCTCGCGCCGGCGGTAGGGGCATGTGGGATGTGGAAGGAGGAGGGGGATGGGTGTCGGGTGTGGATTACCTGCCTGGATAGGCGAGGCCGAGGAGCATGAAGGAGGGTCGCCGGCGAGGAGGCGGTGGCGCTACAAGCAAGGAGTGAAGGTTTCAACTTGGAAAGGAAGGCGGAAAGAGGGCAAATGTGGCTTTTGGTAAGGGGGAGGGGGCGGGGAGGTAGATATTTTTGCGGAAGCCAAAAATTTGGAATCGCTTCAGCCAAAAAATTGGCGTGCAAAGTGCCATCGGACACGGTCCCTTATTCAGAACTGTGTACGATATGTGAACATCACAAACGATTCAGATAGCTTAACCCATGTGTGTTGAGTTTGAACGTCAAAAATTTTGGTTCAAATTTCCCTGGTTACAGTGGTCATCCACGTCATTGCACAATTTGGGTACACAAAGGAGACTAACTTCTTAATCGAGCAAGTTCGGCAATGAAGCAGAGCTAGCTGACCTAAACATTACTCTAACAAAATAAAGACCGACGCTCTTAATTAAACAAAACAAAGAGTACTACTATGGCTGGTGCTCATCGATCTCCGCCGCAGCCTCCATGTCTAGCTTGTGCCCGATGGTCTCCTGGGGAAGGGGCTCCATGGCATCCATCACACCATACTCGGCAAGCATCTCGCCATCCGCGCCCGCCATCTCTTCAGAAAAGGCCACCACGAGCTGGGCATGGGCGGACGCCATCTAGGCTCTGGCGGGCTCCGTCGTGGCAAGGTATGCCGCGCAGGAATGGACGGCTGCTCGAACTCTCTTGGTGATTGCCAGCTCTTCTGCCGTGGGTTGCCGACCGTTGTTGGAGAAGCTTTGTTCAATTTGTGCGGTGACCGCCATGAGCTAGGCGTGAACGGCCTCGACATGGTAGTGGGCGGCCTCCGGCAGGGCTAAGCCCGCCGCTGCGGAACGGACAGCTGTTGTGCCGCTCTCGCCAGTTGCTATCCCCGAGGCAGATGCTGCTGTCGCCACCTAAGAAGCAACAGCGGCCGTTTGGGCTGCCTTGGCCGCTCGGACAAAGACTGCGGTCGCCCTCACGAAGCTTGTAAACACGCGCCTGGCGGCTGCGGCCGCGCTCTCGCCGGAGTGGGCCGCTGAAGTTTCCCTCACGACATGGGTCCACGTCCCCATCTTTCACCCGCGATGAATTAATAGTGAAATGATATTTGGGGAGTGAGCTAGTGTGCTTGACACGCTGGCTGTGGACTATAGCCGACGCACCTTCTCTTGTAAGCCATGGGCATACTATACACCAACGGTGCTCCAAGATATTTTATGCTGCATCTCACATGGTTGGTGATAATAAACTGTGTACGATCTACTTTATTTAACATCTTGATCATTTGAATTACGTAATGGGGTCACAGCTACAAAGGATGGTGTTTGAATTGTTAGAACTTTTATCTGCAGCGAACATGCAACTATAGGTGTGTCGTCAAAAAAATCGGAATGATTCGGGGTTCGTTTGTACATTTTTATACATTAACTGGGTTTTCCAGGCATTTTATGCACATAATTCAAATTTGAACTACATTCACATGCTCCAGTGCATATAAACTTATTGAAAAATCAAATATGTGTCCTTGGTTGCATGCTTAGGTCCCATGCAAGAAATGGGAATGAATTTCAAACACCCTACCACCGTCACTCGGCCGCAAACATTGAGATGCCTGGTTTTTAAATTCTAGTGAATCCAAACCTCGTCTAAAATTCATGAAACTTGGCATGCTATCATGTAGCGGTATCAACATGCCGTGGTACAAATTTTGTCCCATTTGGGGCAGGTTGGGGTATAAGCTTCTCACAACAAGCGTGATGGTTTTGGTAGGGAACGTGCCACCTTTGGGGACGAAACAATATATGTTGCCTCTTATTGCTTTCAAAAAATTTCAAGTGTCAACATAGAACAACAGGAGTGTTGTGCGAATTTTTGTGATTTTTCGGGGTTCGTTTGGACATTTTTATGCATTAACTGAGTTTTCAATGCATTTATGTGCATAATACAAATTTGAACTACATGCACATGCTCCAGTGCATATAAATTGGTTGAAAAATCAAATATATGTCCTTGTGTGCATGCTTAGATCCCATGCAAGAAATGGGAATGAATTTGAAACACCAGGGCACAGTTGATTGCTGGCAAAACATTGAGATGCCTGATTTTTAAATTCTAGTAAATCAAAACCTCGTCTGAAATTCATGAAACTTGGCATGCTATCATGGAGCGGCATCAACATGCCGTGGTACACATTTTGTCCCATTTGGGGTAGGTTTGGGTATATGCTTCTCACAAACCGGAGCTTCTCACAACAACCATGATGGTTTTTGGTAGGGAACGTCCCACCTTTGGGGACGAAACGATATCCATTGCCTCTTATTGCTTTCAATTTTTTTCTCGTGTCAAAATAGAACAACATGAGTGTTGTGTGAATTTTTGTGATTTTTGAGGGTTCATTTGGACATTTTTATGCATTAACTGAGTTTTCAATGCATTTATGTGCATAATTTAAATTTGAACTACATGCACATGCTCCAGTGCATATAAACTGGTTGAAAAATCAAATCTGTGTCCTCGGGTGCATGCTTAGGTCCCATGCAAGAAATGGGAATGAATTTCGAACGCCAGGGCACTGTTGATTGCCAGCAAAACATTGAGATGCCTTGTTTTTAAATTCTAGTAAATCCAAAACTCGTCTAAAATTCATGAAACTTGGCATGCTATCATGGAGCGACATCAACATGTCGTGGTAAATTTTTTATCCCATTTGGGGCTGGTTTGGATATATGCTTCTCACAAACCGGAGCTTCTCAGAACAAGCATGATGGTTTTCGGTAGGGAACGTCGCACCTTTGGGGACAAAACTGTATCCATTGCCTCTTATTGCTTTCAAATTTTTTTCGTGTCAACATAGAACAATAGGAGTGTTGTGCGAATTTTTGTGATTTTTTGGGGTTCGTTTGGACATTTTTATGCATTAACTGAGTTTTCAATGCATTTATGTGCATAATTCAAATTTGAACTACATGCACATGCTCCAGTGCATATAAATTGGTTGAAAAATCAAATCTGTGTCCTTGGGGGCATGCTTAGGTCCCATGCAAGAAATGGGAATGAATTTCGAACACCAGGGCACCGTTGATTGCCGGCAAAACATTGAGATGCCTGGTTTTTAAATTCTAGTAAATCCAAAACTCGTCTGAAATTCATGAAACTTGGCATGCTATTATGGAGCGACATCAACATGCCGTGGTACAAATTTTGTCCCATTTGGGGCAGGTTTGGGTATATGCTTCTCATAAACCAGAGCTTCTCACAACAAGCATGATGGTTTTCGGTAGGGAACTTCCCACCTTTGGGGACAAAACGATATCCATTGCCTCTTATTGCTTTCAATTTTTTTTCTCTTGTCAACATATAACAACAGGAGTGTTGTGTGAATTTTTGTGATTTTTCGGGGTTCATTTGGACATTTTTATGCATTAACTGAGTTTTCAATGCATTTATTTTCATAATTCAAATTTGAACTACATGCACATGCTCCAGTGCATATAAATTGGTTGAAAAATCAAATCTGTGTCCTTGGGTGCATGCTTAGGTCCCATGCAAGAAATGGGCATGAATTTCAAACACCAGGGCACTGTTGATTGCCGGCAAAACATTGAGATGCCTGGTTTTTAAATTCTAGTAAATCTGAAATTCCGTTGACCATTCATGTGACGCCACGTGTCTTGGTTTTAATGGCTGTAGGAGGTGCCGTGCGGACAGCTACTTGACCTTGACTAAACGGGAGGCATCCGAGCACCGTCCGGTGCGCAGGCTAACCGAGAGGCGTGCAAGCTGTCCTCGAGTGCGTAGGCTCACTGGGAAGCGTGTGAGCTGTACGCTGCGCAAGATCACTGGGAAGAGAGCTGATAACCCACAAGTGTAGGGGATCGCACAGCTTTCGAGGGTAAAGTATTCAACCCAAATTTATTGATTCGACACAAGGGGAGCCAAAGAATATTCTTGAGTATTAGCAGTTGAGTTGTCAATTCAACCACACCTGGATAACTTAGTATCTGCAGCAAAGTATTTAGTAGCAAAAGTGGTATGATAATAAAGGTAACGGTAGCAAAAGTAAAGATAAATGTTTTTGGGTTTTTGTAGTAGTTGTAACAGTAGCAACGGAAAAGTAAATAAGCGAAGAACAATATATGAAAAGCTCATAGGTGATACGTCCATTTTGCATCATGCTTTTATATCAATATTTATTGCATTATGGGCTGTTAGTACACATTATATCTCAATACTTATGGCTATTCTCTCTTATTTTACAAGGTTTACCATGAAGAGGGAGAATGCCGGGAGCTGGAATTCTGGCTAGAAAAGGAGCAAACGTTGGAAACCTATTCTGCACAACTCCAAAAGTCCTGAAACTCCATGAAACAACTTTTTGGATTTAATAAGAATTTATGAGCGAAAGAAATAGGCCAGGGGGCCCACACCCTGTCCAGGAGACAGGGGGTGCCCCCCCTATAGGGCGCGGCCCCCTATCTCCTGGGCCCCTGGTGGGCCTCCGACGTCCATCTTATGCAATATCATCACTTTTACCCTAGAAAAAATGGTGGGCAAGCTAACGGGACGAAACTGCACCGCCACAAGGAGAAACCTTGGCGGAATCAATCTAGGGCTCTGGCGGAGCTGTTTTGCCGGGGACACTTCCCTCCGGGAGGGGAAAATCATCACCAACGTCATCACCAATGATCCTCTCATCGGGAGGGGTCAATCTCCATCAACATCTTCACCAGCACCATCTCCTCTCAAAACCCTAGTTCATCTCTTGTATCCAATCTTGTATCAAAACCACAAATTGGTACCTGTGGGTTGTTAGTAGTGTTGATTACTCCTTGTAGTTGATGCTAATTGGTTTACTTGGTGGAGGATCATATGTTCAGATCCTTTATGCATATTATTACTCATCTGATTATGAACATGAATATGCTTTGTGAGTAGTTACGTTTGTTCCTGAGGACATGGGTGAAGTCCTGCTATTAGTAGTCATGTGAATTTGGTATTCGTTCGATATTTTGATGAGATGTATGTTGTTTTTTCCTCTAGTGGTGTTATGTGAACGTCGGCTACATGACACTTCACCATTATTTGGGCCTAGAGGAAGGCATGGGGATGTAATAAGTAGATGATGGGTTGCTAGAGTGACAGAAGCTTAAACCCTAGTTTATGCGTTGCTTCGTTAGGGGTTGATATGGACCCAAATGTTTAATGTTGTGGTTAGGTTTACCTTAATACTCCTTTTTGTAGTTGCGGATGCTTGCAATAGGGGTTAATCATTAGTGGGATGCTTGTACAAGTTAGGGAAGTACCCAAGTACCGGTCCACCCACATATCAAATTATCAAAGTACCGAACGCGTATCTTATGAACGTGATGAAAACTAGCTTGACGATAATTCCCAATGTGTCCTCGGGAGCTCCTTCTTCATTATTAGAATTTGTCCAGGCTTATCCTTTGCTACATAAAGGATTTGGCCACCTTGCTGCACTTTATTTACTTTATTTACTTTTTGCTTGTTACTATTTATCTTATCACAAAACTATCTATTACCTACAATTTTAGTTCTTGCAGAGAAAACCTTACTGAAAACCGCTTATCATTTCCTTCTGCTCCTCGCTGGGTTCGACACTCTTACTTATCGAAAGGACTACGATAGATCCCCTACACTTGTGGGTCATCAAGACTCTTTTCTTGCGCCGTTGCCGGGGAGTGTAGAGCTTTGGGTGAGTGGAACTTGGTAAGGAAATATTTATATAGTGTGCTGAAATTTTCTGTTACTTGTCACTATGGAAAATAATCCTTTGAGGGGCTTGTTTGGGGTATCTTCACCCCAACCAGAAGAGCAAATAGATGCTCCTCAACCTACTGAACTTTATGAAAATATTCACTTTGAGATTCCTTCGGGTATGATAGAAAAACTGTTAGCTAATCCTTTTGCAGGAGACAGAACATTGCATCCCGATTTACACCTTATCTTTGTGGATGAAGTTTGTGGATTATTTAAGCTTGCAGGTATTCCCGGTGATGTTGTCAAAAGGAAGGTCTTCCCTTTATCTTTGAAGGGAGATGCAATGACATGGTATAGGCTATGTGATGATACGAGATCTTGGAATTATAAGCGATTGAAGTTGGAATTTCACCAGAAGTTCTATCCTATGCATCTTGTTCATCGTGATCGTAATTACATATATAATTTCTGGCCTCGTGAAGGAGAAAGCATCGCTCAAGCTTTGGGGAGGCTTAAGTCAATGTTGTATTCATGCCCCAATCATGAGCTCTCTTGGGAAATGATTATTCAGAATTTTTATGCTTGGCTTTCTCTTGATAATCGCAACCTGCTCGATACTTCATGTGCTGGTTCTTATATGCTGAAGACTATTGATTTCAAATGGGACTTATTGGAAAGAATTAAACGAAACTCTGAAGATTGGGATTCCGACGATGGTATGACACCTAAGTTTGATTGTGTTAAATCTTTTATGGATATCGATGCTTTTCGTGGATTTAGCTCTAAGTATGGACTTGACTCTGAGATAGTAGCTACTTTTTTGTGAATCTTTTGCTACTCACGTTGATCTCCCTAAAGAGAAGTGGTTTAAATATAATCCTTCTGTTGAAGTGAAAGTAGTTGCACCTATTACAGTCGAAGAAAATACTATTACATATAGTGATCCTATTGTTCCTACTACTTATGTTGAAAAACCTCATTTTCCTGTAAGAATAAAAGATCACTGTCACATCCCTAGTTCTGGTATGACCTAGACTAGCTAGTCATTTGTGCATCATGTTTAAATTCCATTTAAATTTGAAATGAGGATTGTGAAACCCTCAGAATAATCTCTGGAAATGACCCAAATAAAAATTGCTCCAAAAGGGTCCAAGAAAATGTTCATGTTGCTCTTTGAAAATATTGGGCAGAGATAAAAAATCAAACCAATATTTTTAGGAGCTCACAAGTATTTATTTTGGGCATTTGGAATTAATGCATAATTATTTGCATTGGATATATATATGTTATATATATAATATATGTCCAAAAGTTGTGCCACTTATTGAGGAGCTCTGGAATAATACCACTAGTTCCTAGAAAAATTGGCATAAGTAAATAAAATGATTTAATATTATTATTAAATCAAAACAAATGTCAGAAAAATAGAAAAGAAAAAGAAATGGAAAACCTATCTGGTGCTTACCTCCCTGTGCAGCCTGGCACTGTGCGGCCTGGCCTGGCCCAGCAGGCTGGCCCAGCCCACCACCGCCGTCGTCCTCCTGGCGCCAGTCGGCCAGGCGTGTGGCCGACGCGCGCGCACGGGCAGAGCGCCACGCCACCAGCTCGCCTGCCTGCCTCCCCTGCCAGTGTGACACCGCGAGGCCTCTTCTCGGTGCCGCCCCAATCCCCCTGGCCTCACCCCCTCTCTCCCGTGCCTCTCCCCTCCTCTGGCTCCCTCTCCCTCTCTTCACCGAGCGCACCGAAGAGCGCCGCCGCTCGCCACCGTGGCCACCGGCCATCCCTCGCCCTCCCGCTGCGCCCAGAAGCACCATCACATCGTCATCGTCCTCCCCGTCAAGCCACGCGAGCGAAACCGCCCTGCAGCACCGTCCCCGACCCATTCTTCCTCCTCGGGCCGCTGGAGATCCCCTTCGCCGCTACGACCGCTCCAGTTCCTCCCCGACCTCGCCGACCCGTTTGTCATGACCGCTGTGAGCTACTGTCCGTTCTCCCCCTCTCCATTCTCCTCCTCGCATGCCGTACCGACTGCACCTAGCTCGACCGCACCCGCCGCCGCCTGTGCTCGCCGCCGACGCGCCTCCGGTGACCATTTGGTCCACCGGGCGTGTCCATCACCCTCGCCGCATCACGCAAGCACACACCAGCACTCTAACTCTCCCGCACGCTGACCACAGCGCCCCTCGCGCCTCAACCCGTGCTCCGGCCGCCATCCCGAGCTCCGCTCCGGTGAGCTCCGGCATCCCCACGGTCTCCCGCGTGTCCCATTGGATGCGCGCGAGCCTGGGCTCCTCGCAGATGGTCTCCGCGGCCCTTTTGTTCGCCGGAGACGCGGTCCCGAGCCCCTCCGCCGCGTTCGGCCTCGCCGGCAGCTTAACAGCGGTGGGGTTGACCGCTTTGACCGCGCCGGCCTGTCAGGTGGGTCCGGCCCGTCAGGTGATTAGCTTAAGCTAATCACCACCTAGTCTAACCCCCTAACACTGACAGTGGGCCCCAGCGCCCTAATCTTTTAATTAGGCTTAAACTAACCTCTGTTTAACCCTGAGTCACTGACGTGTGGACCCCACTGGTCAGGTTTGACCTGGTCAGCCGCAGTTGACTCGCTGACGTCACAGTGACGCAGTGCTGACGCAATTATTTATTTTCTGGATTTAAAATTAATCAAGAAATTCCAGAAAATGATTTAAACTTCTAAAATTCATAGAAATTCAACCGTAGCTCAGATTGAAATAATTTATATATGAAAAATTACCAGAAAAATGCAATCTTTCCATCTGTACTAGTTTCATGCATGACAAACCAACTTATACCTACTGTATAAGTGAAAACATGTAAATGGCATTTATAAGAGCTTAATTTGGAGTTGCATTTGAACCCTTGATTCAAATGGACTTCATTCAATCTGAATACTAGTTGCATTAGCTCAAACAACATCACATCTACATGCCATGTTCATGCATCATATTGTTGCATATGTTCGTGTATTGACTGCCGACACTGTTCCTTCTCGATAGGTCCTGCTCCGGAGACCGCTCCAGAGTACCTGTTTGAGGAGCAGTGCCCCCCTTGTTGATCTACCAAGCAAGAAAACCCCCTTGTTCATTCCGAATAAATCCTACTCTCTCGCTCATGCTCTCAGTTATTGCATTAGAGCAACAACGATTCATCTGCTACTTTGTGCTGCGGTAGTTGAACCCATTCCTTTGCATGACCTGTCATTGCCACAGTAAATAGTTGAAACCCACTAGCATGTGTAGGAGTTGATTGAGCCATGTTGTGTACCTACCATGCCATGCCTGCTATTGCTTAGAGTTGTGTCAGCTCTGGTTCATTAGGAATGAATTGGAGTGTTATGATATGTTCTGATGCTGAGAGTGAAGTGTGTGAACACAATTTGGTAAAGGTAGCGGTGAGAGGCCATGTAGGAGTACATGGTGTGTTGTCTCACTGGAACCGTCCTTAAGCCCTGAGTTCTATGTATGTTGTCCAATGACTCGATACTACCACACATTGGGCTCCGGGCGCTCCAAGCCCTCTCGGCTTATTAACCAACTTGATCTCTGTCCAGGAGTCGCAACTAGTTTCTGGTGTTTGTAGGTAGTGTTAGTAGTCTACCAAGTGGCACCCGGCCAGGTGGGCTTGGGACAGACTAGGCACAGTGGCACGGTGTACCAAGTGGCACCCAGATGGTGGGCTTGGGAACCCTGCTCATATTGTTTGGGGCCGTGAGCGACACCCCGGCCGGATCTCCTTGCGGATGGAACCCGAATAGGCGATAAACCTGGGCTAGAGTCTTGTGTGGTTAGTCAGGTCGTGGCCGACACCCTCGCCAGGCTTCCGCTTGAAGGTTGCCGAGATACATGTCGTGTACATGGCGGTAAGTGGCGAGAGCATGTGTGAAGAAGTACACCCCTGCAGGGTTAACATGATCTACTCGAATAGCCAAGTCCGCGGTTATGGACTTCTTGGATTCTTACATGGTACATAGACAACTTGAAGTGGATACTATAAAATGCTCAAGACAAGTGTGAGTGCTATGGATGGCCTTCTCGTAGGGAGACGGGGATGAATCCATAGTGGTGTATTGTGTGGTGATTAGTGGACTCGTGTGCGTCATATCACCTCAAAGAAGTTCTGGTAGTCGTAGAATAGGATAGCCACTGAGTCAAAGCTGGCTTGCTGCAACTAAACCCCACATTACCTTATTGATACAAATGCATGTATGATAGGATCTGATGTAAGTCTTGCTGAGTACCTTTGTACTCATGTTGCTTTATTTATGTTTTTGCAGCGGAGACTTCAGTCTTCCTAGTGTTCTCATGGACTTGGACAAGTAGCTTGTACCTCAGCTTCGATCTTGATCGGACGTTGTAGATAGTCAGGCTTTTCAGCCTTTTCATTTGTAGATGTCTGTACTCAGACATGTAATGCTTCCGCTTGTTGCTTGATTGCTCTGAATGTTGGGTCATGTGACCCCTGTTTGTAATAAATGCTATGATGGCTCTTCTGAGCCTTTATCTATATGAGTTGTTGAGTTATGCTGTGATGCCATGTTGTACAGCACATACTTGCATGTTATGCGTACGTGTAATGTGTATTGCTATGTGTGGGATCTGACTATCTAGTTGTTTATCCTTAGTAGCCTCTCTTACCGGGAAATGTCTCCTAGTGCTTCCACTGAGCCCTGGTAGCTTGCTACTGCTCCGGAACACTTAGGCTGGCCGGCATGTGTCCTTCTTCGTTCCTGTGTCTGTCCCTTCGGGGAAATGTCACGCGATGAATACCGGAGTCCTGTTAGCCCGCTACAGCCCGGTTCACCGGAGTCCTGTTAGGCCAGTGCTACAGCCTGGATTCACTCGCTGATGACCGACACGTTCGATGCTGGGTCATGGATGCCTGTCCCTGTAAGTTTGTGCCACTTTGGGTTTACGACTAGCCATGTCAGCCCGGGCTCCTTATCATATGGATGCTAGCGACACTGTCATATACGTGTGCCAAAAGGCGCAAACGGTCCCGGGCAAAGGTAAGGCGACACCCGTGGGGATACCGTGCGTGAGGCCGCAAAGTGATATGAGGTGTTACATGCTAGATCGATGTGGCATTGAGTCGGGGTCCTGACAACTTTGGTATCAGAGCCTGACTACCTGTAGGATTACCAAGCCAAACTGGTCGAAGTTGAGTCTAGAAATTCTTTAGTTATGTAAGGGAATTGATTGTGGGAAGGAACGTAAGGCTCTTTTTACTCCTTTTACCTCATGGCCTTCTGATCTGAGTCATCCTATCTTTCCTACGGGGTTAAGGAACTAGGCATTCTCTTCCGTCTATCAGGATCACGTGTTACTACTCCGTAGTCCCATAGGATTGGTTGATCAGAGTCTTACCACAGTTTCGAGTACTTCCGGTGTAGCCTGTTTAGTAGGATCTTAGAACCTTGAGTGATGATGTTGAGTATGTTACTACCCCATTTTAGCAGGATGTCTCATTCTGAGCATTTTACTGCCGTTATGCTGTCGGAATTGCCCTAGGAGTTCGAGAGTTACTAATTTCCTTGTCCTACATTCTATAGCCTATAGTTGATGCTGATTCCGTCCTTGGTTTCGTTTCTCAGGATGTCATCAGTTAAATGAAGTTCCATTGCTCGTAAACAGAACCACGGAGATGGTAGGGATGAGGATCCTCCTGACCTGCCTTCGTTGGCAGAATTCATGTTAGAGATGGAGAGGAACAAGCATGAGTCTAACCGCTTGTTGGCACGTATCGAGGAGAACACCGCACATCAGTTCAAAGGGTCTGCTACCATTCATGACTTCATTCTCTTGCACCCACCACCTTTCATCATTCTATTGAGCCACTTGATGCAGATGACTGGCTCCGTAGCATCACTCATAAGTTGCGTTCCGCAAACGTATCTGAAGAGGACAAGGTCACCTATGCCACATACCACCTGGAAGGTCCTTCTAGTCTTTGGTCGCAGAACTATGAGGCTGTGCTTCCAGCTGGCCAGACTCCTACTTGGAGGGATTTCATTGAGGCTTTTCGCGAGCATCACATACCTCGGGCCCTCATCGATCACAAGAGAGAAGAGTTCTGTAGTTTCACCCAGAGTAAGATGGCTGTTGGTGCTTACAGTAGAGAGTTTGAGAACCTCGCCCGCTATGCTTCAGAAGAGGTGTCCACGGACGCCAAGAAGCAGGCTAGGTTCCAGAAGGGTCTCAACCCCAAGTTGCGTCGTGATCTCCACCTGCATCATTGTGATACATTCCAAGCTCTGGTGAACAAGGCCATTAATGCAGAGACAGCTCAGCTCACTAACGAGGAGTCTCGTAAGCACACCCGTGATCTGGGATCTTCCTCCGGTTCTAGTTCTCAGAAGCGCCGGATTTGGGTTCCAAACTCCACTCTTCCTTCCAGATATGCATCGAGACCATCTTATGTGGTGCCTTCCCCAGCCCAGTCATATGCTCCACCCAGGCCTATTGGTAGACCGCTTGTCAGTGCGGGTCCATGTCCAACTTCAGGGACTTGCTTCACATGCGGGAAGCCAGGACACTATGCACGTGACTGCTCTCAAGCTAGTTATGCTCCACCCCATCCCGAGAAGTATGTTGGCTGTGTTAAGCCATCTAGCAAGACGATTAGTGCCAAGCCAGCTCCCACTGAACGTGGACGTGTGCATCACATCTTAGCTAAAGACGCTCATGATGATCCAGATGTCGTTCTTGGTACACTCCTTGTCAACTGTCATCCAACATCGGTTTTGTTCGATACTGGAGCGTCTCACTCCTTCATTTCTGAAAGCTATGCTAACTTGCACAACATGTCTTTTTATGATATGCCCTCTCCACTAGTCATTCAAACTCCTGGATCCAAATGGCAAACTTCTAGTGTAAGCCATGGTAACGAAATCCTTGTAGACAGACTTGTATTCCTCGCATCACTTATAGCCCTCAAGTCTACAGATATTAACATCATCTTGGGTATGGACTGGATGACAGCTCATTATGCCAAGATTGATTGTTACGCCAGGTCCGTTCAGCTTACACACCCATCTGGCCAGATAGTCACTGTCTCCACTAGAGTTGCAAGGCGTCAGCTCTATTCTCTTAATGCCAGCCCTCTTCCAGACCTTGAAGATATCCCGGTAGTCCGTGACTTTCCGGATGTCTTTCCAGAAGAACTGCCAGGTGTTCCACCTGACAGAGATGTAGAGTTCGTCATAGATCTTGTCCCAAGAACCGCTCCAATCTCTAGGAGACCTTACAAGATGGCACCCTTAGAACTAGCCGAGCTTAAGAAACAACTTGATGAGTCCTTGCAAAAAGGTTTCATCCGTCCTAGTTCTTCTCCCTGGGCTTGCCCCGTCCTCTTCATCAAGAAGAAGGATGGTACGGACCGGATGGTTGTAGATTATCGTCCCGTTAATTTGGTCACGATAAAGAACAAATATCCGCTCCCCAGGATCAACGACCTGTATGATCAGCTCGCTGGATCCTCAGTCTTCTCCAAGATGGATTTGAGGTTAGGCTACCACCAAATCAAGAACAGAAATGGGGACATCGCCAAGACGGCCTTTGTCACTCGTTATGGTCAGTACGAGTACACAGTCATGTCCTTCAGTCTAACCAACGCTCCAGCTACTTTCTCCCGCTTGATGAACTCGATCTTCATGGAGTACTTAGATAAGTTCGTCGTGGTTTACCTCGATGATATTCTTATTTACTCGAAGAACGAGGAAGAGCATGCCGAACATCTTAGACTTGTGTTAGAAAAACTCAGAGAGCACCGCCTTTATGCCAAGTTCTCCAAGTGCGAATTTTGGTTGCCAGAAGTGACCTACCTAGGCCACGTAATCTCTGGTAAGGGCATTGCTGTCAATCCCGAGAGAGTTAAGGCCGTTCTCGATTGGACTCCACCTGAAACCGTTAAACAAGTTAGGAGTTTCCTTGGTCTAGCCAGCTATTGTCGCCGCTTTGTTGAAAACTTCTCCAAAGTAGCCAAACCCCTCACGGAACTTCTCAAGAAAGATAAAAAGTTTGAGTGGTCCCCACAGTGTGAGTACAGTTTTCAGGAACTGAAAAGACGCCTGACTTCTGCTCCCATACTTGTGCCACCGGATTTCACTAAAGACTTTGTTATCTACTGCGACGCCTCACGACAGGGACTAGGTTGCATTCTTATGCAGGATCGTCATGTGATTGCCTATGCATCTCGACAGTTGCATCCACATGAGGAGAATTATCCTACACATGATCTAGAGCTTGCAGCCGTAGTCTATGCACTCAAGACCTGGCGACATTACCTCCTTGGTAAACATTGCGAGATTTACACAGATCACCAGAGTCTCAAGTAAATCTTCACCCAACCAGATTTGAACCTTAGGTAAACACGTTGGTTGGAGTTGATCTCATATTATGATCTAGGGATTACTTACACCCCAGGCAAAGCTAATGTCATGGCTGATGCGCTAAGTCGTAAATCCTATTGCAACAATCTTATGTTGCAGCAAGGCCAACCACTTCTCCATGAGGAATTTTGTAAGCTTAACCTTCACATTGCTCCTCACGGATTCCTTTCTACCTTGGTGGTGAAACCTACTCTTGTAGACCATATCATAGAAGCCCAGAAGCATGATACGGGGATTACCCGGATCAAGAGAAACTTTGCCAAGGGTGTTGCTGGTAGTTTCTCTATAGATGATCGAGGTGTTGTTTTCTTTGGGAACCGCCTGGTGGTCCCCAAGAAGCAGCATCTTCGACAACTGATTCTTAAGGAGGCACATGAATCTCCTCTCACAATTCATCCTGGTAGTACTAAGATGTATCAGGACCTACGCCAGAGGTTCTGGTGGACTAGGATGAAGAGAGAAATCGCTCAGATTATTGCTAACTGTGACGTTTGTCGTCGCATTAAGGCAGAGCATCAAAGACCTGTTGGCACCCTTCAGCCTTTAGCTATTCCTGAATGGAAATGGGATAAAGTTGGTATGGACTTCATCACCGGATTTCCCAGGACCAAGAGAGGGAATAATGCTATCTTCGTAGTCATTGATCGTCTCTCCAAAGTGGCGCACTTCCTACCTGTTCGAGAGAGTATCACTGCTAGTCAGCTCGCTGACTTATATATTTCTCGAATAGTATCACTTCATGGTGTTCCACTAGAGATCAATTCAGACCATGGCAGTCTTTTCACTTCTCATTTCTGGGAGAGTTTCCAAACTGCCATGGGAACCCATCTTTCCTTCAGTACCGCTTTCCACCCTCAGTCGAGTGGTCAGGTGGAAAGGGTCAATCAAATTCTCGAAGACATGCTTAGAGCTTGCGTTATCTCATTCGGTATGGATTGGGAGAAATGTCTTCCTTTCGCCGAGTTTGCTTATAACAATAGCTATCAATCCAGTCTCAAGAAAGCTCCTTTTGAGATTCTCTATGGACGAAGATGTCGAACACCTTTGAACTGGTCAGAAACCGGTGAAAGACAATTCTTTGGACCGGACATGATCCAGGAGGCAGAAGAGCAAGTTCGCATCATTCGTGAGAATTTGAAAACAGCCCAGTCTCGTCAAAAGAGCCAGTATGATCGTCATCATAAGGATATGACTTATGAAATTGGCGACAAAGCTTACCTTCGGGTTACTCCTTTGAAGGGTACCCATCGTTTCGGTATCAAGGGCAAGTTGGCTCCTCGTTACATTGGTCCTTTTCGCATTCTCGCTAAACGAGGAGAGGTTGCCTACCAGTTGGAACTACCCCCACATCTTTCTCGAGTCATGATGTCTTCCACGTCTCTCAACTCAGGCGTTGCTTCTCGGATCCTATCCGCGGAGTGGACCACGAAACGCTTGATCTCCAAGATAACCTCACATACCGAGAGTACCCGGTTCGCATTCTTGATCAAGCAGAGCGTGTTACCCGACGTCAGAACATCAAGTTCCTCAAGGTTCAGTGGTCTCATCATTCCGAGAGAGAAGCTACTTGGGAGCGAGAAGATCGTCTTCGACTGGAGTACCCTGCTTTCTTTCCGTCGACCCCTGAATCTCGGGATGAGATTTTTTCAAGTGGGGGCGAGTTGTCACATCCCTAGTTCTGGTATGACCTAGACTAGCTAGTCAATTGTGCATCATGTTTAAATTCCATTTAAATTTGAAATGAGGATTGTGAAACCCTCAGAATCATCTCTGGAAATGACCCAAATAAAAATCGCTCCAAAAGGGTCCAAGAAAATGTTCATGTTGCTCTTTGAAAATATTGGGCAGAGATAAAAATCAAACCAATATTTTTAGGAGCTCATAAGTATTTATTTTGGGCATTTGGAATTAATGCATAATTATTTGCATTGGAGATATATATGTTATATATATAATATATGTCCAAAAATTGTGCCACTTGTTGAGGAGCTCTGGAATAATACCACTAGTTCCTACAAAAATTGGCATAAGTAAATAAAATGATTTAATATTATTATTAAATCAAAACAAATGTCAGAAAAATAGAAAAGAAAAAGAAATGGAAAACCTATCTGGTGCTTACCTCCCTGTGCAGCCTGGCACTGTGCGGCCTGGCCTGGCCCAGCAGGCCGGCCCAACCCACCACCGCCGTCGTCCTCCTGGCGCCAGTCGGTCAGGCGTGTGGCCGATGCGCGCGCACGGGTAGAGCGCGACGCCGCGAGGCCTCTTCTCGGTGCCGCCCCGATCCCCCTGGCCTCACCCCCTCTCTCCCGTGCCTCTCCCCTCCTCTAGCTCCCTCTCCCTCTCTTCACCGAGCGCACCGGAGAGCGCCGCTGCTCGCCGCCGTGGCCACCGGCCACCCCTCGCCCTCCCGCTGCGCCCAGAAGCACAACCGCATCGTCATCGTCCTCCCCGTCAAGCCACGCGAGCGGAACCGCCCTGCAGCATCGTCCCCGACCCCTTCTTCCTCCTCGGGCCGCTGGAGATCCCCTTCGCCGCTACGACCGCTCTGGTTCCTCCCCGACCTCGCCGACCCGTTCGTCGTGACCGCTGTGAGCTACTGTCCGTTCTCCCCCTCTCCGTTCTCCTCCTCGCACGCCGTAGCGACTGCACCTAGCTCGACCACACCCGCCGCCGCCTGTGCTCGCCGCCGACGCGCCTCCGGTGACCATTTGGTCCACCGGGTGTGTCCATCGCCCTCGCCGCATCACGCAAGCACACACCAGCACTCTAACTCTCCCGCACGCGCACCACAGCACCGCTCGCGCCTCAGCCCGTGCTATAGCCGCCGCCCCGAGCTCCGCTCCGGCAAGCTCCGCTCCGGTGAGCTCCAGCACCCCCACGGTCTCCCGCGTGTCCCATTGGATGCGCGCGAGCCTGGGCTCCTCGCAGATGGTCTCCGCGGCCCTTTTGGTCGCCGGAGACGCGGTCCCGAGCCCCTCCGCCGTGTTCGGCCTCACTGGCGGCTTAACGCCCGTGGGGTTGACCGCTTTGACCGCGCCGACCTGTCAGGTGGGTCCGGCCCGTCAGGTGATTAGCTTAAGCAAATCTCCACCTAATCTAACCCCCTGACACTGACAGTGGGCCCCGACGCCCTAATCTTTTAATTAGGCTTAAACTAACCTCTGTTTAACCCTGAGTCACTAATGTGTGGACCCCACTGGTCAGGTTTGACCTGGTCAGCCGCAGTTGACTCGCTGACGTCACAGTGACGCAGTGCTGACGCAATTATTTATTTTCTGGATTTAAAATTAATCAGGAAATTCTAGAAAATGATTTAAACTTCTAAAATTCATAGAAATTCAACCGTAGCTCAGATTGAAATAATTTATATATGAAAAATTATTAGAAAAATGCAATCTTTGCATCTGTACTAGTTTCATGCATGACAAACCAACTTATACCTACTGTATAAGTGAAAACATGTAAATGGCATTTATAAGAGCTTAATTTGGAGTTGCATTTGAACCCTTGATTCAAATGGACTTCATTCAATCTGAATACTAGTTGCATTAGCTCAAACAACATCACATCTACATGCCATGTTCATGCATCATATTGTTGCATATGTTTGTGTATTGACTGCCGACACTGTTCCTTCTCGATAGGTCCTGCTCCGGAGACCGCTCCAGAGTACCTGTTTGAGGAGCAGTGCCCCCCTTGTTGATCTACCAGGCAAGCAAACCCCCTTGTTCATTCCGATAAAATCCTACTCTCTCGCTCCTGCTCTCAGTTATTGCATTAGAGCAACAATGATTCATCTGCTACTTTGTGCTGTGGTAGTTGAACCCATTCCTCTGCATGACCTGTCATTGCCACAGTAAATAGTTGAAACCCACTAGCATGTGTAGGAGTTGATTGAGCCATGTTGTGTTCCTACCATGCCATGCCTGCTATTGCTTAGAGTTGTGTCAGGTCTGGTTCATTGGGAATGAATTGGAGTGTTATGATATGTTCTGATGCTAAGAGTGAAGTGTGTGAACACGATTTGGTAAAGGTAGCAGTGAGAGGCCATGTAGGAGTACATGGTGTGTTGTCTCACTGGAACCATCCTTAAGCCCTGAGTTCTATGTATGTTGTCCAATGACTCGATACTACCACACATTGGGCTCCGGGCGCTCCAAGCCCTCTCGGCTTATTCACCAACTTGATCTCTGTCCAGGAGTCACAACTAGTTTCTGGTGTTTGTAGGTAGTGTTAGTAGTCTACCAAGTGGCACCCGGCCAGGTGGGCTTGGGACAGACTAGGCACAATGGCACGGTGTACCAAGTGGCACCCGGATGGTGGGCTTGGGAACCCTGCTCACATCGTTTGGGGCCGTGAGCGACACGCCGGCTGGATCTCCTTGTGGATGGAACCCGAATAGGCGATAAACTTGGGCTAGAGTCTTGTGTGGTTAGTCAGGTCGCGGCCGACACCCTCGCCAGGCTTCCGCTTGAAGGTTGCCGAGATACATGACGTGTACATGGCGAGAGCGTGTGTGAAGAAGTACACCCCTGCAGGGTTAACATGATCTATTCGAATAGCCGAGTCCGCGATTATGGACTTCTTGGATGCTTACATGGTACATAGACAACTTGAAGTGGATACTATAAAATGCTCAAGACAAGTGTGAGTGCTATGGATGGCCTTCTCGTAGGGAGACGGGGATGAATCCATAGTGGTGTATTGTGTGGTGATTAGTGGACCCATGTGCGTCATATCACCTCAAAGAAGTTCTGGTAGTCGTAGAATCGGATAGCCACTGAGTCAAAGCTGGCTTGCTGCAACTAAACCCCACATTACCTTATTGATACAAATGCATGTATGACAGGATCTGATGTAATTCTTGCTGAGTACCTTTGTACTCATGTTGCTTTATTTATGTTTTTGCAGCGGAGACTTCGGTCTTACTAGTGTTCTCATGGACTTCGACAGGTAGCTTGTACCTCAGCTTCGATCTTGATCGGACGTTGTAGATAGTCAGGCTTTTCAGCCTTTTCATTTGTAGATGTCTGTACTCAGACATGTAATGCTTCCGCTTGTTGCTTGATTGCTCTGAATGTTGGGTCATGTGACCCCTGTTTGTAATAAATGCTATGATGGCTCTTCTGAGCCTTTATCTATTTGAGTTGTTGAGTTATGCTGTGATGCCATGTTGTACAACACATACTTGCATGTTATGCATACGTGTAATGTGTATAGCTATGTGTGGGATCTGACTATCTAGTTGTTTATCCTTAGTAGTCTCTCTTATCGGGAAATGTCTCCTAGTGCTTCCACTGAGCCCTGGTAGCTTGCTACTGCTCCGGAACACTTAGGCTGGCCGGCATGTGTCCTTCTTCGTTCCTGTGTCTGTCCCTTAGGGGAAAAGTCACGCGATGAATACCGGAGTCCTGTTAGCCCAGTGCTACAGCCTGGATTCACTCGCTGATGACCGACACGTTCGATGCTGGGTCATGGATGCCTGTCCCTGTAAGTTTGTGCCACTTTGGGTTTACGACTAGCCATGTCAGCCCGGGCTCCTTATCATATGGATGCTAGCGACACTGTCATATACGTGTGCAAAAAGGCACAAACGGTCCTGGGCAAAGGTAAGGCGACACCCATGGGGATACCGTGCGTGAGGCCGCAAAGTGATATGAGGTGTTACATGCTAGATCGATGTGGCATTGAGTCGGGGTCCTGACAATCACGCTAAAGCTTCGACTGTTGTTCGTAAGAGTAATACTAGGACCTATACACCTCCTGAGCAAATTAATGTTGAACCTAGTATTGCTATGGTTAAAGATCTCTTGGATGAGGATTTGGATGGGCATGTTATTTCTTTCTGCGGTGGGACTGCCAATATTGCTAGACCTGATACTAAGACACGTTGACCTGTTGTAGGCATGCATGTTATTTATGTTAAAATAGGAGATCATTGTTATCATGGCTTATGTGATATGGGTGCTAGTGCTAGTGCGATACCTTATGATCTTTATAAAGAAATTATGCACGATATTGCACCTGTTGAATTAGAAGACATTGATGTTACTATTAAGCTTGCTAATAGGGATACCATCAAACCTATTGGGATTGTTAGAGATGTTGAAGTTTTGTGTGGGAAAGTTAAATACCCTGCCGATTTTCTTGTTCTTGCTTCCCCACAAGATGATTTTTGTCCCATTATTTTTGGTAGACCCTTCTTGAATACAGCTAGTGCTAAGATTAATTGTGAAAGGAATATTGTCACTTTTGGCATAGATGGTATGTCTCATGAGTTTAATTTTGCCAAGTTTAGTTGACAACCTCGTGAAAGGGAACCATCTAATAAGGATGAAATTATTGGTCTTGCTTCCATTGTTGTTCCTCCAACTGATCCGTTAGAACAATATTTGCTAGACCATGAAAACTATATGTTTATGAAGGAAAGGGAAGAAATAGATGAAGTGTTCCTTAAACAGGAACCTATGCTGAAACATAACCTCCCCGTTGAAATTCTTGGGGATCCCCCTCCACCCAAGGGTGATCCCGTGTTTGAACTCAAACCTTTACCTGATAATCTTAAGTATGCTTATCTTGATGAAAAAGAAATATATCCTGCTATTATTAGTGCTAACCTTTCAGAGAAAGAAGAAGAAAGATTATTGAAAACTCTGAAGAAGCACCGAGCCGCTATTGGATATACTCTGGATGATCTTAAGGGCATTAGTCCCACATTATGTCAACACAAAAATTCAGTGGAGAAAGATGCCAAACTAGTTAGAGATCCTCAAAGACGATTAAATCCCAAAATGAAGGAAGTGGTAAGAAAGGAGATTCTAAAGCTCCCTGAGGCAGGTATTATTTATCCTGTTGCTGATAGTGAATGGGTAAGCCCTGTCCATTGTGTCCCTAAAAAGGGAGGTATTACCGTTGTTCCTAATGATAAAGATGAATTGATCCCGCAAAGAATTATTAGAGGTTATAGGATGGTAATTAATTTTCGTAAGTTAAATAAAGCTACTAAGAAAGATCATTACCCTTTTCCTTTTATTGATCAAATGCTAGAAAGGATATCCAAACACACACATTTTTGCTTTCTAGATGGTTATTCTGGTTTCTCAGAGATACCTGTATCAGCGAAGGATCAATCTAAAACTACTTTTACTTGCCCTTTTGGTACTTTTGCTTATAGACGTATGCCTTTCTGTTTATGTAATGCACCTGCTACCTTTCAAAGATGCATGATGGCTATATTCTTGGATTTTTGTGAAAAGATTTGTGAGGTATTCATGGATGACTTCTCCGTCTATGGATCCTCTTTTGATGATTGTTTGAGCAACCTTGATCGAGTTTTATAGAGATGCGAAGACACTAGTCTCGTCCTGAATTGGGAAAAGTGTCACTTTATGGTTAATGAAGGCATTGTCTTGGGGCACAAGATCTCCGAGAGAGGTATTGAAGTTGATAAAGCCAAAGTTGATGCTATTGAAAAGATACCATGTCCCAAGGACATAAAAGGTATAAGAAGTTTCCTTGGTCACGGCGGCTTTTATAGGAGGTTCATTAAGGACTTTTCTAAAATCTCTTGGCCTCTGACTAATTTATTGCAAAAAGATATTCCTTTTGTCTTTGATGATGATTGTGTAGAAGCATTTGAAACACTTAAGAAAGCTTTGATCACTGCACCTATTGTTCAGCCACCTGATTGGAATTTACCTTTTGAAATTATGTGCGAT
Source organism: Triticum aestivum (assembly GCF_018294505.1). Taxonomy (NCBI): domain Eukaryota; kingdom Viridiplantae; phylum Streptophyta; class Magnoliopsida; order Poales; family Poaceae; genus Triticum; species Triticum aestivum. The sequence goes on from NC_057807.1 coordinate 145,181,027, forward strand.
GCTAGTGATTATGCTATAGGTGCTGTTTTAGGGCAAATAGTCGATAAGAAATTGAATGTTATCCAGTATGCTAGTAAGACTCTTGATACTGCCCAGAGAAATTATGCTACTACTGAAAAAGAGTTCTTAGCAGTTGTGTTTGCATGTGATAAGTTTAGACCTTATATTGTTGATTCCAAAGTTACTATTCACACTGATCATGTTGCTATTAAATATCTTATGGAAAAGAAAGATGCTAAGCCTAGACTCATTAGATGGGTTCTCTTGCTCCAAGAATTTGACTTGCATATTATTGATAGAAAGGGAGCTGAGAACCCCGTTGCAGACATCTTGTCTAGGTTAGAGATTTTTCTTGATGACCCACTGCCTATTAATGATAGCTTTCCTGATGAACAATTAGCGGTCATCAATGCTTCTCATACTGCTCCTTAGTATGCTGACTATGCTAATTACATTGTTGCTAAATATATACCGCCTAGTTTCACATACCAGCAAAAGAAAAAGTTCTTTTATGATTTAAGACATTACTTCTGGGATGATCCACACCTTTATAAAGAAGGAGTAGATGGTGTTATTAGACGTTGTGTGCCTGAGCATGAACAGGAACAGATTCTGCGTAAGTGTCACTCCGAATCTTATGGAGGACACCACGCTAGAGATAGAACTGCACACAAGGTACTACAATCTGGTTTTTATTGGCCTACTCTCTTTAAAGATGCTCGTAAGTTTGTCTTATCTTGTGGTGAATGTCAAAGAATAGGTAACATTAGTAGACGTCAAGAAATGCGTATGAATTATTCTCTTGTTATTGAACCATTTGATGTTTGGGGCTTTGATTATATGGGACCTTTTCCTACCTCCAATGGTTATACACATATTTTAGTTGCTGTTGATTATGTTACTAAGTGGGTAGAAGATATTCCAACTAGTAGTGCTGATCATAACACTTCTATTAAAATGCTTAAATAAGTTATTTTTTCGAGGTTTGGAGTCCCTAGATATCTTATGACTGATGGTGGTTCACACTTTATTCATGGTGCTTTCCGTAAGATGCTTGCTAAGTATGATGTCAATCATAGAATCGCATCTCCTTATCACCCACAGTCTAGTGGTCAAGTAGAGTTGAGCAACAGAGAGCTCAAATAAATTTTGCAAAAGACTGTGAATAGATCTAGAAAGAATTGGTCCAAAAAACTAGATGATGCATTATGGGCCTATAGAACTGCATACAAAAATCCTATGGGTATGTCTCCATATAAGATGGTTTATGGAAAAGCATGTCATTTACCTCTTGAACTTGAACATAAAGCATATTGGGCTATTAAAGAGCTCAATTATGACCTCAAACTTGCCGGTGAGAAAAGGTTATTTGATATTAGCTCACTTGATGAATGGAGAACCCAAGCATATGAGAATGCCAAGCTTTTCAAAGAAAAAGTCAAACGCTGGCATGATAAGAGGATACAAAAGCGTGAATTTAATGTAGGAGATTATGTGTTATTGTTCAACTCTCGTTTAAGATTTTTTGCAGGAAAACTTCTCTCAAAATGGGAAGGTCCCTACGTTATCAAGGAGATCTATCGTTCTGGTGCTATAAAAATCAACAACTTTGAACGCACAAATCCGAGGGTGGTAAACGGTCAAAGAATTAAACATTATATTTCACGTAATCCTATCAATGTTGAAACTAATATTATTGAAACCATAACCCCTGAGGAATACATAAGAGACACTTTCCAGAACGTTCTAGACTCCGAAAAGGTATAGGTACGTGGTACGGTAAGTAAACCGACTCCAAAACAACTCTAATGGCAATTTTTATGAGTTTTGGATTATTTAAGAATTTTAGGAAGAAAGAAGTAGTCCGAAAGGGACACGAGGCTCCCACGAGAGAGGAGGCCCCCCCCTGTTGGGCGCGCCCCCTGTCTCGTGGGCACCTCGTGTGCCTCCCGGACTTCATTTTCTTGTATGTTACGTATTTTGGTCGGTAGAAATTCATTATATATACTCCTGAAGGTTTTGACCACCGTATCACGCAAATATCCTCTGTTTCATTTCGAGCTGTTTCCGTTGCAGATTTAGAGCACCATGACTTCTCCCTCCTCCAACAACAAAGACAAGGATGCTTGGATATTGAAGATAGAGCTGAAAAGAGAGGAACCAGAAGAGCTCAACAAGGATGAAGGGATCAAGAAGGCCATGGAGGTTCAAGCTCCGGTGGTGAAAGCAGAAGACATCCCTCAACCTTTACCTAACCTTTTCACTCCAACAGATATAAAAGCTTTCAATATGATTGAGTTAGCTCGCATACAGAACAAGTATCTCACACATGAGAATATCCTGTTGAAGGATCATATCGCCGGACTCAAGGGTATTATCCGCAAGTTGGAGGAGCTTTTACGCTCGATGTGCGATTATCCACCGTCATCATCACCACCTCCATCACCTCCGAGGAAATAATCACATGGGTATAGGCACTCCCCTTGGCAACTACCAAGCTTGGGGGAGGTGTCCCGGTACCGTATCACCATCACACTCCTATCTTTACCGCTTTATTTAGTTCGATCCTTTTAGTAGTATCTTGATCTAGTAGTTTGAAATTTTGATATCAAGCAATTTTGATTTTTCGCATTGTGATCTCTTTATGTAATCGAGTCCGTGTGCTATTTATAATAAAGATTAGTGTTGAGTCAAGGTCTTTGCTTTGTTGCTATGATCTTGAGAAAGTACAAAGAACAAAAGAGTTCATATTGATCTTATGGATAGTGATAACTTCACACATAGAAAGTATGAGGCATAAAAATTGTTGAGAGTTGATGAACGTTGCCTTGGTCATCGTTGAAATTAATAGGAAGTGGTAAGGAAAGAGGGGTTCACATATAAATATATTATCTTGTACATCTTTTATGATTGTGAAGCACTCATTAAGTATGACATGCTAAAAGAGTCGATGTTGGACAAGGAAGACAACGTAATGGTTTATGTTTTCCGACATCTCAGTTAAAGTATATTGTCATTGACCTTCCAAACATGTTGAGCTTGCCTTTCCCCCTCTTGCTAGCCAAATTCCTTGCACCAAGTAGAGATACTACTTGTGCTTCCAAATATCCTTAAACCCAGTTTTGCCATGAGAGTCCACCATACCTCCCTATGGATTGAGTAAGATCCTTCAAGTAAGTTGTCATTGGTGCACGCAATAAAAATTGCTCCCTAAATATGTATGACTTATTAGTGCAGAGAAAATAAGCTTTGTACGAACTTGTTGTGGAAGTAATAAAAGCGATGCATAATAAAGGTCCACATACAAGGGGCAATATAAAGTGACGTTCTTTTGCACTAAGATTTTATGCATCAACCCTAAACGCGCATCACAACCTCTGCTTCCCTCTGTGAAGGGCCTATCTTTTACTTTATGTTTTTACTTTATGCTTGAGTCAAGGTGATCCTCACCTTTCCCTTTTTCATTTTATCCTTTGGCAAGCTCTTCATGTTTGAAAGATCATGATATATATATCCAATTGGATGTAAGTTGGCATAGGCTATTATTGTTGACATCACCTAAAGGTGAATACGTTGGGAGGCAACACAATAAGCCCCTATCTTTCTTAGTGTCCGGCTGAAACTCTATAACCACAAGTATTGCGTGAGTGTTAACAATTATAGGAGACTACGAGATAGTTGAGTATGTGAGCTTGCTAAAAAGCTCTATTATTGACTCTTTCCGATGTTACGATAAATTGCAATTGCTTCAATGACTGAGATTATAGTTTGTTTGTTCCCAATGAAGTTTTTGAACCATACTTGACATTGTGAATTGCTTATTACTTGAGCATAGGAAATCATATGACAAAATCTATATATGTTGCTGTTATTAGAATGATCATCATGCCCTCATGTCCGTATTTTATTTTTATCGACACCTCTATCTCTAAACATGTCGACATATTTTTTGATTTCGGCTTCCGCTTGAGGACAAGCGAGGTCTAAGCTTGGGGCAGTTGATACGTCCATTTTGCATCATGCTTTTATATCAATATTTATTGCATTATGGGCTGTTATTACACAATATATCTCAATACTTATGGCTTTTCTCTCTTATTTTACAAGGTTTACCATGAAGAGGGAGAATGCCGGCAGCTGGAATTCTGGCTGGAAAAGGAGCAAACGTTGGAAACCTATTCTGCACAACTCCAAAAGTCCTCAAACTCCACGAAACAACCTTTTGGATTTAATAAGAATTTATGAGCGAAAGAAATAGGCCAGGGGGCCCACACCCTATCCAGGAGACAGGGGCGCCCCCACCTATAGGGCGCGGCCCTATCTCCTGGGCCCCCTGGTGGGCCTCCGGCGTCCATCTTCTGCTATATCATCACTTTTACCCTGGAAAAAATGGTGGGCAAGCTTACAGGACGAAACTCCGCCGCCACAAGGCGGAACCTTGGCGGAATCAATCTAGAGCTCTGGCGGAGCTGTTCTGCTGGGGACACTTCCCTCCGGGAGGGGGAAATCATCACCAACGTCATCACCAACGATCCTCTCATCGGGAGGGGGTCAATCTCCATCAACAACTTCACCAGCACCATCTCCTCTCAAAACCCTAGTTCATCTCTTGTATCCAATCTTGTATCAAAACCACAAATTGGTACCTGAGGGTTGCTAGTAGTGTTGATTACTCCTTGTAGTTGTTGCTAATTGGTTTACTTGGTGGAAGACCATATGTTCAGATCCTTTATGCATATTATTACTCCTCTGATTATGAACATGAATATGCTTGTGAGTAGTTACGTTTGTTCCTGAGGACATGCGTGAAGTCTTGCTATTAGTAGTCATGTGAATTTGGTATTCGTTCGATATTTTGATGAGATGTATGTTCTCTTTTCCTCTAGTGGTGTTATGTGAACATCGACTACATGACACTTCACCATTATTTTGGCCTAGAGGAAGGCATGGGGAAGTAATAAGTAGAAGATGGGTTGCTAGAGTGCCAGAAGCTTAAACCCTAGTTTATGCGTTGCTTCTTTAGGGGTTGATATGGACCCATATGTTTAATGTTGTGGTTAGGTTTACCTTAATACTCCTTTTTGTAATTGCGGATGCTTGCAATAGGGGTTAATAATAAGTGGGATGCTTGTCCAAATTAGGGCAGTACCCAAGTACCGGTCCACCCACATATCAAATTATCAAAGTACCGAACGCGAATCTTATGAACGTGATGAAAACTAGCTTGACGATAATTCCCAATGTGCCCTCGGGAGCTCCTTCTTCATTATTAGAATTTGTCCAGGCTTATCCTTTGCTACATAAAGGATTGGGCCACCTTGCTGCACTTTATTTACTTTTTGCTTGTTACTATTTATCTTATCACAAAACTATCTATTACCTACAATTTCAGTGCTTGCAGAGAAAACCTTACTGAAAACCGCTTATCATTTCCTTCTACTCCTCGTTGGGTTCGACACTCTTACTTATCGAAAGGACTACGATAGATCCCCTACACTTGTGGGTCATCAGTAGGCAATGGATCAGTGATGGATAATTATGCCGGATGCGATTCCTCATGTAATAGTTATAACATAGGGTGACACAGAACTAGCTCCAATTCATCAATGTAATGTAGGCATGTATTCCGTAAATAGTCATACTTGCTTATGGAAAAGAACTTGCATGACATCTTTTGTCCTACCCTCCCGTGGAAGCGGGGTCCTAGCGGAAACTAAGGGATATTAAGGCCTCCTTTTAATAGAGAACCGTAACAAAGCATTAGCACATAGTGAATACATGAACTCCTCAAACTACGGTCATCACCGAGAAGTATCCCGATTATTGTCACTTCGGGGTTGTCGGATCATAACACATAATAGGTGACTATAGACTTGCAAGATAGGATCAAGAACACACATATATTCATGAAAACATAATAGGTTCAGATCTGAAATCATGGCACTCGGGCCCTAGTGACAAGCATTAAGCATAGCAAAGTCATAGCAACATCAATCTCAGAACATAATGGATACTAGGGATCAAACCCTAACAAAACTAACTTGATTACATGGTAAATATCATCCAACCCATCACCGTCCAACAAGCCTACGATGGAATTACTCACGCACGGCGGTGAGCATCATGAAATTGGTGATGGAGGATGGTTGATGATGACGATGGCGACGAATCCCCCTCTCCGGAGCCCCGAACGGACTCCAGATCAGCCCTCCCGAGAGATATTCGGGCTTGGCGGCGGCTCCGTGTCGTAAAACGCGATGAAACTTTCTCTCTGATTTTTTCTCCCCGAACGTGAATATATGGAGTTGGAGTTGAGGTCGGTGGAGGTCCAGGGGGCCCACGAGATAGGGGGGGCGCCCCTGTCTCGTGGATAGGCCCTGGGCCCCCTGGTGTATTTCTTTCGCCCAGAAATTCTTATTAATTCCAAAAAGTGCCTCCGTGAATTTTCAGGTCATTCCGAGAACTTTTCTTTTCTACACATAAAACAACATCATGGCAGTTCTGCTGAAAATAGCGTCAGTCCGGGTTAGTTTCATTCAAATCATGCAAGTTAGAGTCCAAAACAAGGGCAAAAGTGTTTGGAAAAGTAGATACGTTGGAGACGTATCAACTCCCCCAAGCTTAAACCTTTGCTTGTCCTCAAGCAATTCAGTTGATAAACTGAAAGTGATAAAGAAAAAGTTTTACAAACTCTGTTTGCTCTTGTTGTTGTAAACATGAAAAGCCAGCATTCAAGTTTCAGCAAATATTATGAACTAACCATACTCACAATAACACCTAGGTCTCACAATTACTCATTTCAATAGCATAATCAACTAGCGAGCCATAATAATAAAACTCGGATGACAACACTTTCTCAAAACAATCATAGCATGATATAACAAAATGGTATCTCGCTAGCCATTTCTGAGACCGCAAAACATAATTGCAGAGCACCTTTAAAGATCAAGGACTGACTAAACATTGTAATTCGTGGTAAAAGAGATCGATCCAGTCAAGTCATACCCAATATAAACCAATAGTACTGAATGCAAATGATAGTGTGCTTTCTAGCGGGTGCTTTTAATAAGAAGGGTGATGACTCAACATAAAAGTAAATAGATAGGCCCTTCGTTGAGGGAAGCAGGGATTCATAGAGGTGCCAAAGTTCGATTTTAAAATAGAGATTGAACAACATTTTGAGCGGCATACTTTCACTGCCAACGCAACAACTATGAGATGGTTGTATCTTCCATACTACATGCATTATAGTCAGTTCCCAAACAGAATGGTAAAGGTTTATACTCCCCCAACCACCAACAAGCATCAAGCCATGGCTTGCTCGAAACAACGAGTGCCTCCAACTAACAACAACCCTGGGGGAGTTTTGTTTAATTATTTTCATTTGCTTTGATCTTTTTGGACCATGGGACTGGGCATCCCGGTTACCGGCCCTTTCTCGTGAATGAGGAGCGGAGTCCACTCCTCTTGAGAATAACCCACCTAGCATGGAAGATATAGGCAGCCCTAGTTGTAACATGAGCTGCTCAAGCATACGAAACAGAATTTCATTTGAAGGTTTGGAGTTTGGCACATACAAATTTACTTGGAACGGCAGGTAAATACCGCATATAGGAAGGTATAGTGGACTCATATGGAACAACTTTGGGGTTTAAGGAGTTTGGATGCACAAGCAGTGTTCCCGCTTAGTACAGGTGAAGGCTAGCAGAAGACTGGGAAGCGACCAACTGAGAGAGCGACAATAGTCATAAACATGCATTAAAATTAATTCACACCGAGTACTAGCATGAGTAGGATATAATCCACCATGAACATAAATATCATGAAGGCTATGTTGATTTGATTCAATTACATGCGTGAACAGTTGCCAAGTCGAGTCACTCAATTCATTCAAAGGAGGATAATATCGGGGAAACTGATCCGAGGACACCTATGGGGACCGAGCCCCTTTCGGTTCGGCAAAGGGCGGAGATCGCACGAAGAGCGGATCGAGGCAGTACACACGAGCAGTTTACCCAGCTTCGGAGCTCTCCGGAGAGATAAAACTCCTACTGCTGCTTGGTTGTATTGGGTGTTCTTGCTCGGGAGCGAGATGAGCTACAAAACCGAGCATGGGAGTATGCTAGCTTCGAATGAGTCCAACCCTTTCTACGTTGCGCATGGGCCTCCTTTTATATGCTCAAGGGGTCACCAACAGGTGGCAACGTAGGCTAGAGGGGGTAAAAATGGAAAAAGAGATAGGTAGGTACAGCTACCTCTACTGTAGCTACAACGTATCCTACCTAACCTTGACGGCAGGGGACAAAGGCATTCAATGCCCGTCTGAGTCGCCTAAACAGTGCAAAAAGCGATCGTTAGGAGCGCCACCGTTCGCCACGATGGCTTCTCCGTGTCCGCGCCGCTTGCCACCACGCTCCGCTGGCTGCACAGCCTCCCGCCACGCATGCCTGGAAGGGTCCTAGAGCGACACGTTGGTGGGTGTGCTGGAGCCTGGGCGCGCAGCGACCGCTTACCACGGCAAGTATCTTGCCGCGGGCGCTACCTTGTCGGGCCCGGGAGCTTGTCGCTCGCCAGACCTTGCCGGGACGCGTGGTGCGTCGTGGCGAGTGTTTCTTGAGGTGCCTTGGTTGGCCTTCCCGGCAAGCTCCTCTTGTCGGGGCCTTGTCTCTTCCCGGCAAGCTCCTCTTGCCGGGGCCTTGTCTTCTCATCTTGAATATTTTGTTCTTGAATGGCTTCCCGGCAAGCTCCTCTTGCCGGGGTCTTGTTTTCTGAAGAGCCACAGAGGGCCTTGGCGGTGACCTGGCGGGCCCTGCCACGGGGTGCTGCAACTGCCCGTGCACAAGTTCGGGATACTAGGGTACCCCTACTCTAGTACACCGACAGGAGCCCCCGGGCCTGGGCCACACACGGTGCCGAGCGCTGTTGGGCCAGGCCCAAAACAGGCACGGGCACACGCGGCCTGATCGTGTCGTTTCTCACTTCGCATCCACCGCACCCCCCCTAACGGCACGCGTTGATTGCGGCATCGTGGGAGAGGTCGTGGGGGTATTCTTTATTCTGACAATGCGTAACGTCCGTCCCCTCCCTCTTTATAAGCAGAGGGGACAGAAGTAGTTACCCACCTTCAACATTTTGCCGTTGCCTTTCTCAGAAATCTCCGCCGCTCCCCTCCGCTTCCAAAGCCGAAAGAGAGCAGTGCTCCGCCCCCGTCGCCGCCGCCACCACCGCTTGCGCCGTCAACCTCCCTCACCGCCTCCGCCATGGCTCCAAAAGCCACGAAGGGGAAGGCCGCGAAGACCGCGGCTGCGAAGGCCGTGAAGTCGACCGAAGCGCAGCGGCTCGAGGCGCTGCGGAAGGAGCGGGCTACCTTTCCCCCGGAGCTCACCACGAAGGAGCTGAGGGATTGGTATTACCTCTTCTGGGCGACGGCGACGCGTGCGCATCCGCGCACAAAGGTACTTTCCGCCACTACCTCGCAAGAAGCTCCGGTTGGCGGGTACCCCTTCTTCGCCCTTCTCTGATTTCTTCTGTGACGTCATGAACACTTATGGCCTCCACCTCCTTGACTTCACCCCTAATGCTGTCTTGACCATGGCAGTTTTCGCCCACTTATGCGGAAACTTTGTCGGAATCCACCCTAACGTAGCTCTCTTCCGCCACTTTTTCATGCCTCGCGTCGAGAGAGGAGAGACTCTTGCTAGAGGGATCGCCTGGATCTCGCGGGCCGGCAAGAAGGAGACCTATCTGGAGGGGGAACTCCGCAGCAAATGGGACGAGTGGAGAGCCGATTGGTGCTGGGTTGTAGAGGAGAACCCGCAGCCGTTCACCGCCCTGCACCAAGCCCCAGCAGTGCGTGGCAATGACTGGAGCGCTCTATCTGCGGACGACGACAAGCTGAAGATCGCCACCACCCGGATCCTGCGTCTTAGACTTGCCGGGCTGACCGTAGGAGCTGTAGGCGCAGATTACCTTTGCCGCCGTATCGCCCCCCTACAGGCGAGGGCGAGACCGGCCTGGGAATTCGGAGGCCCGGCACATATCATGAGGTTGCGCCCGGGCCTCAACTACAACTTCACCGTGATTGAGCTTGACGGGATTCTTAAGGAGACATTCAAGCACGACCCGCAGCACCCCGAATGGTTCAGGTTGCCGGCCGACGTCATTCCCCTGTGCAACAACTCCTCGCGCGACCGCATCTGCGCGATGATGCCACTGTGCGATTCGCACAGGATCATCCCCACTTGGCAAGATCTGCTGACGAGGTCGTGCAGCAGTTCTTCGACAGCCTAGTGGAAGTGGCAGTCAACGCCGACGAGAAGAAGCTCCTCACCCGCGACACCACCGACCAAGAGATGGAGCGCATCGCCACCAGGGCAGAGGAGGCGGCGGCAGCCGCAGCCGCGGGTGAATTTGGGTTCACAGTGGAGGAAGTGGAAGCAGCGCTGGCGACGAGTCTTGCCGAACGGGAGTGGCCCGAAGAAGAAGAAGAACTCGCCGCGCCTGACACCGAATCGAGCGAGCCCGCCGAGGGTGCGAGCGGCCCGCCATCTCAGAGAAGCTTGCCGCGAGCGCAGCCGAGAAGGCGCCTCCGCAGGACCGGGGATGCAGCAGGGCAGCAAGCGGGCCAACAGCCGCAGCGCCGTGCGACGCGCTCCGCCGCGGCAGCAACTGGATCAGGGTCATCTCAGGCCGCCGCCGCAGTCCCCGCCAAGTGGCCAAGGGATCCCACTCCTCCACCTCGCCGCGCCGGGGGTGGCCCAAACTTCGACCTCTCCGCGCTTAGCTCCGACGAGGAGGAAGAAGAAGAGTAAGCTTCCCTTGTTGTTCTTGTAGTTCTTTAACTTGCTATTCTTGTCTTGCATCTGATCTGATCCACCCTGGACTCTTCCTTTTCAGGACTCTAGCCCAGAGGGCGGCGAAGAGGGCCAAGACTCCGGTGGTTACCATCGAGGATGAGCCTACTCCGACAGCAGGAGGCGCACCCGAGGTCACCTTGCCGGATCCGGCCACTACTCCGCAGAGCAGCCCCCAGCGCAGCCCCCAGCGTAAGTACTTGGTCTACTTTCTGGTTCTGGGCGCGCGTGGTCGCTCTTTTTCCTTTGTTGACATCTGATCGCTGGTTTGTTTTCGTAGGAGCAGAACAACTTCATCAGGAGGGCGTGGTGATCACCTCCGATTCGTCGTCTTCTTCGACTACGCCGCCAAGGGCGGACTCTCCGGCAAGAAGGCGTTCCCCGGCAAGGGAACCATCTCCGGCAAGAGAGGAGTCTCCGGCAAGGGGCGGCATCAACGAGCCTCCGGTAGTGGAGCCCGTGGTCACGGAACCCAGCGCAGGTAACTCCTTGCTTGAAATATCTCTTACGTTCTTCTGTTGATTTTTCTTCTTGTGTGCTTATTTGATTTCTCCTTCTTCTCCGGTCATCAGATCCATCCTCCGCGGACCCGATGGAGACCGAGCCCACCGGCGAGGAGGACGCGCGTGGCGATGCCACCGCCACTGAAGAAGAAGCCGGCGCTGAAGATCCCGCCGACGACGAGGCCGCCAAGGCTGCTGGCGCGGGAGCTGGCGGGGGATCCGGCGATCGCACTGACGGCCCTGAGGCCGCAGGAGTGCCAGGCGCTGCACCGACCGCTGATCCCTCCGCCGCTGCCGCCGCGCCAGACTCCGAGGAGTCTCAGCCCGGCGCCTATCTGAAGGCTGGCGAGGGCATCTTCATCAAGCTCCCCTGGGCGTCAAGCTCCAGGGCGCCGGTGGAAGGAGAAGCTCTAGATGGGGAAGTGCTTGCCTCCGCAGGGTTGTCGGTCGTCGATGTGCCAGGAAGCAGTGACGAGCCTGAGGAGGAACGGTTGCTGCGGAGGCTGTTGGCGCTCTACCGCGCCCGCCAAGCCAAGTTGGAGTCCCGGGAGGCGCTCGTTGCGAAGGCGAGCGTGGACATAGAGAAGCGCGCGGAGGAGCTCCGGGGTCTTCGCTAGGAAACTCTCCGGGCTTTGGCGGAGGAGCGGGAGCAGCTCACAGAGGAGAGGAAGGCCTTCCTCCTCGAGAAGGCCGAAGCCGAAGAGCAGCAAGGACTCACCGGTGAGGCGCTGTACGCGCGAGAGGGCGAGCTGGCTCAACGGAAGGTGAACCTCGACAGCCACGAGGAGGAGCTCGCCGCGCGAGAACAGGCACTTGGCGGGACGCTCCAAGAAGCAAGGGATGCGGCTGCGGCTGCCGAGACCGCCAAGAAGGAGTTGGAGGTAAGGGTAGCGCAGCTGGAGGCAGATCTGAAGGCGGGCGGCGAAGAGCTCGCCGCGCTCAAGCAGGAGCGCGAGAAGGATGCGCTTGCCCACGGTGATCTGCAGGTCCAACTCGCCGATAAGGGCAAGGAGCTGAGCGCCGCCAAGGACTCCAACGCCGACTTGGAGCTGAAGCTCTCCACCTTGACGGAGACGCTGGACGCCGCCAAGAAACGGGAGGTAGACTTGAAGAAGGACATCAAGGCCAATGAGGCGTTGTTGATGAAGGCCGCCGAGACCCAGAATCTACTCAGAGATACTGTGGCGCTTTGGACGGAGGGCCTTGTGAACATTGCTGCAGTTATCGAGGAGGAGCTGGCGCAGCTGGGAGTGGAAGGCTTCGGGTATCCCCCCGAAGAGAACCTCCAGCCTAGCGTCAAGCTCACTCTGTTCTTCAAGGGTGTGGCGACGGCTCTCCAGCAGCTCCGGGAAAGGATCCCAAAGCAGCTGGCCGACGAGTCGCGCTCGATTTGCGCCGGAGTCTTGGAGAAGGTGCTGGTGAAGGTGGCCTTCTGCAATCCGGGCCTAAACCTCACCAACGTCCTCAAGAGGCTGCCGGCGGATGCTGATCTTGACGCCCTCAAGGCCCTCGTCGCACCCATCGTAAACAGGGTGAACGAGGTCAAGAGAGTTGAAGGCGGCCGCATAGATTAGGCCGTTTGTTTTCCGCTTTGCTTGTCGCTGCCAGTCATGTCATAGGAACACTTTGTTAGAGGCGTGACAAGCCACTTTTGTAATATAACTCTATCTTAGGTAATATTTGCTATGTTACTTCCTTTATTCGACTCTTGGCTTTGTATGTTTCTGCCCTACGCTTTCTAGGGAAACTTGCCGGCGCAGGCACCCTTGCTGCGAGCGCCGAGTGCGGAACTTCAGCAGCCTGCTAGCGGGGCCGCTACTGACAAGCAACCTCGTCGCAAACTAGCCGCAGCTCACTTAAATTGTTGAGCGGACTCGAAACAAAGTAAGGGCGCGACCAGCTGCGAGTTGGTTCCTTCGTGCACAGGTTTTTCATACAAAGCGTGGTCGTTCAAGGAAAATAACTTAAAATTTTAAAAACTGATCGCTCAAACTTTGGCAACTTAGCTTTTCTGTTGTTCGCTTCCCGGCAAGGCGAAACTTCCTTGAACAGCCCGGTCCACACCATTATCTTCTCACTCCCCCCCCCGGTAAATCTTGTGGGCGAGGGAACCTTCTTCCTTTTGAGAAAGAGAAAAAGATAGTAATGATATGGAACCTTACGGCTCGTTATTGCTTACCGGAGTTTGGTGCTGCACAAAGTGTCAGATGATATATGCAAAAAAGAAAGAATGCATGAAATCGACAAGGTGTGCGAAGCACATGATCTTTATTTATGCACGGGATCTGCGCCCGGCTTTGTACAAAGGATTACATGCAACAGCGGCAAGACTTGTACAAAAGGTGGTTGCCGGAAAAGCTTCCGACAACCGCGCCCTATGGGTAAAACTTACGAAGATGTTCAATGTTCCAGGAGTTGCTCACCGGAATGCCATCTTCGGTCTCAAGGCGGACTGCGCCGGGCCTAGTGACTCGTTTCACCCGATAAGGGCCTTCCCACTTCGGCGTCAACTTGTTGGAATTCTTGGCGGACTGAACACGCCGAAGAACAAGGTCGCCTTCCTCGAAGCTTCTGGCCTTAACTTTGCGGCTATGGTAGCGACGCAAAGCTTGCTGGTAGCGAGCGGCTCGCACAGCAGCCTGAAGACGGTCTTCCTCAAGGAGCAGCGCGTCATCTTGTCGCAGCTGCTCTTGCTCGAGCTCATCATAAGCGAGCACTCGAGGCGACCCGTAAACGAGTTCCGTGGGGAGAACTGCCTCCGCTCCATAGACTAGAGCGAAAGGTGTCTGGCCAGTGGCTCGATTTGGCGTCGTCCTGATCGACCAAAGAACCACCGGCAGCTCCTCGATCCAGTTTCTTCCGCACTTGTGCAGCCTGTCGAAAGTCCTGGTCTTGAGTCCCCGCAGCACTTCAGCGTTTGCCCTCTCCGCTTGACCGTTGCTTCTCGGGTGAGCAACAGAAGCGAAGCAGACCTTGGCGCCAAGATCTTGGACATACTGCATGAAGGTGCGGCTCGTAAATTGCGTGCCGTTGTCGGTGATGATCCTGTTAGGAACCCCGAAACGGCAAACAATTGACCTGAAGAACTTGACTGCTGACTGTGCTGTCACCTTCCTCACTGGTTCCACTTCCGGCCACTTTGTGAACTTGTCGATTGCAACGTACAAGAACTCAAAGCCCCCGACAGCTCGGGGGAAGGGGCCGAGGATGTCGAGCCCCCAGACCGAAAATGGCCATGATAAAGGGATCGTCTGGAGAGCTTGAGCTGGTTGGTGTATCTGCTTGGAATGGAACTGGCACGCTTCACACTTGGTTACTTGTGCAGTTGCATCCTGGAGGGCTGTCGGCCAGAAGAAACCTTGCCGGAACGCTTTGCCGGCAAGTGCTCTTGCGCCAATGTGGTGACCACATATGCCTCCATGTATCTCTGCCAACAGCTGTTGTCCATCTTCCCGGCAAATGCACTTCAATTTCACACCGTTGAGCCTTATTCTGTACAGTGTGCTGTCGACAAACTTGTACATACTTGACTGCCGGGCTACTCTTTCCGCTTCTTCTTGCTCTTCGGGAAGCTCTCTTGTCTGAAGGAAACGGACAATCTGCTGCGCCCATGCTGGAGCTTGCGGCTCGACAACAGGGACCAAAGGCACATATATTGCTGCGGGAACATCCGCTTCTACGGCAAGAACCTGGGGTTCAGCCGGAGCGTGATGCCCCCCGGCAAGCTTGCCAGAGCAAGACTTGTCGGGAGCGTCTGCTTCAACGAAACAAGCCACAAGACTTGTCGGAGCAGACTACTCCTCAGCACTTTTGGCGTCTATCTTGGGGACCTTCTTGACGGCGGCTTCGGGAAGCTCTGCCGGAAAGTAGTCACCAGAAACCAACTTTCTCTTCTTGTTCTGTCCAGTTGATGGTGTCACGGATGGTTGAGTCAGCTTGAGCACAAAGATACCTGGTTCCACAGGCAACTTTAGTGCAGCGCACTTCGACAGGCCATCAGCAATGTCATTCTGAGCTCGCGGAACATGTTCCATTTGCAGGCCGTCAAAGTGTTCTTCTAGCTTCCTCACTTCATCAACATAAGCTTCCATCAATGGACTCTGGTAGTTCTTGTTCACTTGGCGGACGACAAGCTGCGAGTCACCCCTTACAATAAGCTTCTTGATCCCAAGGTCGGCCGCGATTCTGAGGCCGGCAAGCAAACCCTCATACTCTGCAGTATTGTTTGTTGCTTGTTCCTTGGGAAAGTGCATCTGGACTACGTACTTGAGGTGCTCTCCGGTGGGTGCGATAAGAAGCACGCCAGCACCGGCGCCTTGCAGCGAGAAGGCACCATCAAAGTACATGAGCTACTCTTTGCTTGTCTCCTTGACGGGGATGCTCGTTTCTAGAATTTCTTCGTCTGGGGTTGGCGTCCACTCTGCTATGAACTCTGCCAATGCTCTGCTTTGGATCGTTGCAGTGCTCTCAAACTTGAGGCCAAAGCTTGACAGTTCCAGTGCCCACTCAACAATCCTGCCCGTCGCTTCTGGATTCTGCAGTATCCTCTTTAGCGGAAAGCGAGTGACAACTGTGATCTCGTGTGCTTGGAAGTAGTGGCGCAGCTTTCTCGAGGCCATGAGAAGGCCGAAAAGCAATTTCTGCACACCAGAGTACCTCGATCTAGCCCCCTGCAGAAGGGAGCTGACAAAGTAAACTGGGCGCTGCACCATCTTCTTCTGCACCTCCTTGCATGCCTGCGTAGATCCATCTTTGTCGGGACCAGAGCTTGTCGGAGAAGCCCCCTGCTTGTCGCTGGATTCACTTGTCACGGTTGCTGGCTCATCATCCGCCTCCCTCTCCGCTACTAATGCAGCACTAACCACTTGATTGGTTGCCGCTAGATACAGCAGCAACTTCTCTTGTGGCTTAGGTGCGACAAGTATTGGAGTGGAGGACAGGTACCTCTTCAAGTCCTGCAGCGCAGCCTCCGCTTCCGGAGTCCATTTCATAGGACCTGGCTTTTTCAATATTTTGAAAAATGGCAGGGCGCACTCAGCAGACTTAGAGATAAACATGCTGAGAGCAGCCACGCAACCGACAAGCCTTCTCACATCCTTGACGCGCTTCGGTGCTTCGATCTGCTCGATGGCCTTGATCTTGCCGGAAGGGACTCCAAACACGCACTTCTCGGGGTTGAGCTTGAGGTTGATCTTGCGCAGATTTGCAAAAGTTTCTTCTAAATCTTGGATCAGGGTAGCCTTGTCCTTGCTCTTGACCACTATATCATCCATGTAGGCTTCCACATTTCTGTGTATCTGCGGCTCAAAAGCGACATGCACTACCCTTGCAAATGTTGAACAAGCATTCTTCAACCCGAAGGGCATTCACACAAAGCAGTATGTGCTACAAGGGGTGATGAATGCGGTCTTCTCCTCATCCTCTTCTGCCATGAAGATCTGATGGTATCCTGAATATGCATCAAGAAATGAAAGCAAATCACATCCAGCTGTGGAGTCAACAATCTGGTCAATGCGCGGCAAGGGAAATGGATCTTTGGGACAAGCTTTATTGACATCGGTGAAGTCTATACAAAGCCTCCATTTCCCGTTAGCTTTGCGCATGACTACAGGATTGGCCAACCACGTGGGATGGAGCACTCCTCTGACAAGGCCTGCTGCTTCCAATTTCCTGATCTCTTCTGCAATGAACTCTTGGCGCTCCACTGCTTGCTTCCTGACTTTCTGCTTGATGGGCCGCGCATGAGGACAAACGGCTAGGTGGTGCTCAATTACTTTCCTAGGAACACCGGGGATATCAGATGGTTGCCATGCAAACACGTCGACATTCGCCCGCAGGAAAGCAATGAGCGCGCTTTCCTATTTGGGGTCAAGCGTGGCACTGATGGTGAAAGTACCACCAGTGTCGTCCTCCTTGGCGGACACCTTCTTGGTCTCGGGTGGAGCTGCCATCGTCTTCTTGCACTTGCCGGTGGAGCTCGATGGTGCGTCCTCGACGGTAGCGCAGCACTCCGAAGAGGTGCGCTTGCCGGAGTGGGCATCAGGGCTCTTGCCGGACTTGGTCTTCTTCTTCCCCCGGGAGCTTCAACGGCAAGTGTGTTGCGATCAGCTGCGGCTGCTGCTTCCCGGTAGATCTTGTCGGCGCAGATAAGGGCATCCTTCTTGTCGCCAGGGACAGAGATGACACTTATCGGGCCTGGCATCTTGAGCATGTTGTAGGCATAGTGAGAGGCTGCCATAAACTTGGCGAGTGCTGGACGGCCAAGGATCCCATTGTAGGGCAATGGAAATCGGCAACGTCAAATGTGACCCTCTCAGTTCTGAAGTTCAGCTCGCTGCCAAATGTGACCGGCAGCGTGACCTTCCCCTTCGGCTTGCTCCTTCCCGGGTTGATTCCTTGGAATGTGCCGGTCTCTTCGAGCTCGCTGTCGGGGATCTGGAGTTTCTGAAGGACCGCGGAGGAGATCAGATTCAAGCCGGCCCCGCCGTCAACTAGCATCTTCGTGACCTTGAGGTTGCGGATAGTTGGCGAAACCAACATCGGCAAGCACCCGACCGCAGTTATGCGATCAGGGTGATCCTCAATATCGAAGATGATAGGCGTGCTGGACCATTTCAGAGGCTTGCGTGACTCTACGGATGGTTCTGCTGCATTAACCTCCCGCATCCACTGTTTGAGTTGGCGGTGCGAAGTATGCAGAGAAGCACCACCGTCAACGCACAAGACCTCTGTGGCTTTCTGAAATTCCTGCTCGTCGCCCTCATCATCATGCATGTCTTCGTCTTCGTCGTCGTCTTCATCCTTGTCGCGGCCACAGGGAGGCCTATCTGCTTGCCGCTGCTTGGCCTTGCCGCGGCGTCCTCCCCGGCCGGGGCGTTTCTTGTCAGCTCCTCCAGCACCTTCCTGGGCCTTCTCCTTGTCGCGTCGCTCGTATTCAGCTTTCTGCAGCTCAACGAGCTGCTCAACCTTCTTACAACTCTGGAGATCGTGGCCCTTGGTGCGGTGGATCTTGCAATACTGCTTGCCAGAGCCGTCCTGCTTGTCGGCTACCGCCACAGGCTGGGCCTCCTTGCCGGAGCCACCATCCTTAGTTTCCTTGGCGCCACCTCCGTTGCCGGACTGCTTGATAGCTAGCACTTCATTGCCCTTCCTCCTTCTGTTGTTCCGCCGCCGGCCTTTCTTTGCCGGGGCGGCATCCTCACTGTCAGATCCTCCTGCCCCTGTATCCTCTCCGGGGAGCCTCCTCCCCTCTTCAGCACGTGCGCACTTGTCGGCCAGGGCATAAAGCTCGGCGACGTCTCTGATCTTGCACATCACCATCTCCTCCCTCATCTTGCGGTTTCGCACGTTCTGATGGAACGCGCTGATGACCGTGGCAGGGTGGACGTCTGGGATGTTGTGCTGTACACGGCTGAATCTCTGGATGAACTTGCGCAGGGACTCTCCTTCCTTCTGGGCGAGCAGATGAAGATCGCTCTCTTGGCCATGTGGCTTGTGGCCGCCTGTAAAGGCGCCGACAAACTGATGGCACAGATCTGCCCAGGAAGAAATGGAGTTGTCCGGCAAGTGCATGAGCCAGGACCTGACGTTGGGCTTGAGCACCAGCGGGAAGTAGTTGGCAAGGATCTTGTCGTCCCGTCCCCCGGCAGCCTGCACCGCGATGGTGTAGATGCTGAGGAACTCCGACGGATGCGACTTGCCGTCGTACTTCTCTGGTACGTCTGGTTTGAAGTTTTTCTTGCTGGGCCACTGGACTTGCCGCAGCTCATGGGTGAACGCAGGGCAACCTACCGCGTACGGCAAGTCGCCTGGTTCCCCCGGCGCGCGCATATCGACAGAGGGCCCAGCACGCTGGTCAGATTGACGCCGCGCTTCTCTTCGGCGCTCGATGCGGGTACGAGCGTCTTCTTGTTGTCATTCACGGAGAACTTGGCGCTGGTCGCAACGAGCTCGTGGATCCGACGACGCGGTGGAGCCGCTGTCGGGGTGGATCCGGCGAGTCAGCGATCTTGGCCTTCTTGGCGGAGAGTGCGTGGAAGTTGCACCCCCATCGTTCTTGTCGCCACCGGCCGCGTCCGGCAGTCTTGCCGCGGCAGCGAGTTGCTTGGTTGCCACACAGTGTCGCCGTTGGCGAAGCCGATGAGACTCTGGATAGTGGCCCTCCATTCGTCGGTCTTGTCCGCCGTCGGAGGGTAGTCTAGGAGTAGCTGGGCCCGCGCCAAGGCTTCCGCTGGCGTGGTGGGCGGCAGAGGTGAACGGTGCGAGGAGCGGGACATGCTCGGACTCCTAACCAAGTTAGAAGGAGCAGCGTCCCGTCCAGGCGACCGCACCTCGCTAGGGCCAGCATGCTGGCGCACATGCTGGTCTTGAACGCCACGCGAACCACCAGCTTGATCTCGGGCCAGCGGACGTATGGCGCTGCGAACGCCATGACGCTGCTGGTCCCGCACTTCCTGAGATGGGCGCGGTGGGCGTATGGACGCCGAGGTCTGCGCGGCCTTGTCCTTGGACTTGGCAGCGCTGTGGGCACCCTCGTCGATGTCCATTCTTCCGCCGGCGCCCACTCCACCGTCCGCCTGCTCCGGAGGCGGTGGAGGCGACGCAGACGGAGCTGTTGCCCCTGAAGCCTTCTTCTTCGGTGGCATGTTGACAAAGATGATGAAGACAATGAAGATCTAGCTCGTGCGCACTCCGGATCGGGTTCACACTAACTCGACGCCACCTACCTGGCGCGCCAAAGATGTCGGGGAAACTGATCCGAGGACACCTATGGGGACCGAGCCCCTTTCGGTTCGGCAGAGGGCGGAGATCGCACGAAGAGCGGATCGAGGCAGTACACACGAGCAGTTTACCCAGCTTCGGAGCTCTCCGGAGAGATAAAACTCCTACTGCTGCTTGGTTGTATTGGGTGTTCTTGCTCAGGAGCGAGATGAGCTACAAAACCGAGTGTGGGAGTATGCTAGCTTCGAATGAGTCCAACCCTTTCTATGTTGCGCATGGGCCTCCTTTTATATGCTTAAGGGGTCACCAACAGGTGGCAACGTAGGCTAGAGGGGGTAAAAATGGAAAAAGAGATAAGCAGGTACAGCTACCTCTACTGTAGCTACAGCGTATCCTACCTAACCCTGACGGCAGGGGACAAGGGCATTCAATGCCTGTCTGAGTCGCCTAAACAGTGCAAAAAGCGACCGTTAGGAGCGCCACCGTTCGCCACGATGGCTTCTCCGTGTCAGCGCCGCTTGCCACCACGCTCCGCTGGCTGCACAGCCTCCCTACATGCGTGCCTGGAAGGGTCCCAGAGCGACACGTTGGTGGGTGTGCTGGAGCCTGGGCACGCAGCGACCGCTTACCGCGGCAAGTATCTTGCCGCGGGCGCTACCTTGTCGGGCCCGGGAGCTTCTCGCTCGCCAGACCTTGCCGGGACGCGTGGTGCGTCGCGGCGAGTGTTTCTTGAGGTGCCTTGGTTGGCCTTCCCGGCAAGCTCCTCTTGTCGGGGCCTTGTCTCTTCCCGGCAAGCTCCTCTTGCCGGGGCCTTGTCTTCTCATCTTGAATATTTTGTTCTTGAATGGCTTCCCGGCAAGCTCCTCTTGCCGGGGTCTTGTTTTTTGAAGAGCCACAGAGGGCCTTGGCGGTGACCTGGCGGGCCCTGCTGCGGGGTGCTGCAACTGCCCGTGCACAAGTTCGGGATACTAGGGTACCCCTACTCTAGTACACCGACAGATACCATCCCATCGTATCACATCATAATCATTCTAATAGCATGTTGGCACGCTAGGAAAACCATTATAACTCATAGCTAATCAAGCATGGCACAAGCAACTATAATCTCTAAATGTCATTGCAAATATGTTTATTTCATAATAGGTGACTCTGAAATGATGAACTCATCATATTTACAAAAACAAGAGAGGTCGAGTTCATACCAGCTTTTCTCATCTCAATAAGTCCATCATATATCGTCATTATTGCCTTTCACTTGAACGACTGAACGATGTGTATAATAATAAGAGTGCACGTGCATTGGACTAAGCTGGAATGTGCAAGCATTCAACTCAAGAGAGAAGACAAGGTAATATGGGCTCTAAGTTAAATAAACAATCATGCATAAAAGAGCCACTAAGCATTTTCAATATGGTCTTCTCGACCCCCAAAAGAAAGAAAAGAAAATAAAACTATTTACACGGGAAAGCTCTCAACAAGTAAGAAGAAGAACTAGAAATCTTTTTGGGTTTTCATTTTAATTTCTACTACAAGCATGGAAATTAAACTAACTAATTTTTTGGTTTTTCTTAAGGTTTAACAAGAACACAAGAAGAAAACGAGAAAAAGAAATTTAAACTAGCATGGATAATACAATGAAAGAGTATGAGCACCGATGACTAGTGTGTGGACATGAATGTAAAGTCGGTGAGAAATACGTACTCACCCAAGCTTAGGCTTTTGGCCTAAGTTGGTCTAGTACCAAGGACCGCCTGGCTAATATCCATAAGTGAAACCGGGGTTGTACTGAGATGCAGAGGCAACCGCCTCCTGAGCAGCATCGTGTTGGTGAGCTTCCTCCATTCCCCTATCGTATTCAGCTGCTTCTTCCCTAGTGACAATATATCTTCCTTTTGCCTGATAATCAAAAAGGTAGGGAGCAGGAAGAGTAACAGAGGCGACGTTGCGTCTGTCATAGATTAGTCGATAATGGAGGAATTGTTCATTCCTCTCAAGAAAATGATGATTGAACATAGCTTCTTTATCCAAATAAACAGGAGGTAAAATCATATCCCCCTCTCGTGGGGCTATATTAAGAAAATTAGCCACACAGGTTGCATATATTCCTCCAAATAAATCCCCCTTTCTACTATTATTCTGCAACCTACGTGCAACTATTGCCCCCAAGTTATAACTTTATAACCTGAAACAACACTCTTGAGGACACAAAGATCAGGGACACACATGTGACATGCTTCATCCTTACCGTTAATGCATCTACCAATAAAGAGAGCAAAATAATGTATAGCAGGAAAATGAATGCTCCCTATGGTGGCTTGTGCTATGTCCATAGATTCTCCCACAGTAATACTAGCAAGAAAATCTCTAAATTCAGATTTGCGAGGATCATTAATATTACCCCACTGCGGGAGTTTGCAAGCAGTTGTGAGATCCTCTAAATCCATGGTATAAGATGTATCATAAATATCAAACATGACACTAGGAGAATTACGCGTACAGTTATATTGGAACCTCCGCACGAAGGAATCAGTCAATTGATAGTACTGCGGACACTAATCTTGTAAGAAGTCCTCCAGCTCAGCATTACACACATATGCGTCAAATTCCTCCTTGAAGCCTACTTCGACCATAAAATCATTGGATGGACACTCACAAGCTTGTACATCCGTGTCCCTCGGCAATTCAACATCTTGCTCACGTGTAGCAATCCTGGGCCCTTTCTTCACCGAGGAACCACCTTGGTACATTCTCCTAGACATAATTCTTTTTTTCTGAAAATTTCTGAAATTTTAGTAACTTCAAAATAAAAGTGAATAAAACTAAACAAGATTGGTAGCAACTACACCTACAAGTGCCTAGAGCCTATATCATGCATTGGAATTGCTTGGGACCTCAAAAGTTTAACATGCAAGCTCAAGAACATGGTCACCCATGCAGAAAAAATTTGCAATGAATAAAGCACTAGAACAAAAACTAATTGGACCAATGGAGGAGTCACATACCAAACAACAATCTCCTAAAGCAGTTTTGTGAATGGAGCTTTGAGAAAGGAGATCAAAAATCACAGCAAAACAAGCTAGAACTTGTGCTTGAGTTGGATGGGGATTTTTTGGGGTGTGGGTGCTGGCATAAGTGGAGGGGGGCCACCAGGGGCCCGCGAGACAGGGGGGCGCGCCCTATAGGGGGGGCGCCCTCCACTCTCGTGTCCTGGTGCTTGCCCCTCCCGCAGTGTTATATTCCAGAAAAAGTCATACTAAATTTGCAGGGCATTTGGAGCACTCTTATTTTCGGACTATTTTTAATGCACGGATAATTCAGAAAACAGACGGATAATACTATTTTTTCTATATTTATTCTAAATAATAGAAAGTAAAAAGAGGGTACAGAAGGTTGTGCCTTCTAGTTTCATCCATCTCGTGATCATCAAAATGAATCCACTAACAAGGTTCATCAAGTCTTGTTAACAAACTCATTCCGAATAACACGAAACCAGAGAAATTTGGAATAACACTAAGTTACCTCAACGGGGATATGAAAATCCCCAACAATAAGAATATCATACTTTTTCTTGACAGCACGGAGATGAAATTCAAAACCTCCAAAAATGATAGTTGGAACCTTTTCAATAGAATTGATGCTATGAACTTGAGATTGTTTCCTCGGAAAGTGTACCGTATGCTCATTACCATTAACATGAAAAGTGACATTGCCTTTGTTGCAATCAATAACAGCCCTTGTAGTATTATGAAAAGGTCTACCAAGGATAATAGACATACTATCATCCTCAGGAATATCAAGAATAACAAAGTCCGTTAAGATAGTGACATTTGCAACCACAACAGACACATCCTCAAAAATACCGACATGTATAGCAGTTGATTTATCAGCCATTTGCAAAGATATTTCAGTAGGTGTCAACTTATTCAATTCAAGTCTATGATATAAAGAGAGAGGCATAACACTAACACCGGCTCCAAGATCACGGTATAGTTGGCACACCCGGATCTCCAAGTTTCTTTGGTATTCCACCCTTAAAAGTGTAATTAGCAAGCATGGTGGAAATTTCAGCTTCCGGTATCATTCTTTTATTTGTAATGATATCCTTCATATACTTAGCATAAGAATTTACTTTGAGCATATCAGTTAAGTGCATATGTAAGAAAATAGGTCTAATCATTTCAACAAAGCGCTCAAAATCCTCATCATCCTTTGACTTGGATGGTTTAGGAGGAAAGGGCATGGGTTTCTGAACCCATGGTTCTCTTTCTCTACTGTGCTTCCTAGTAACAAAATCTCTCTTATCATAACGTTGATTCTTTGATTGTGGGTTATCAAGATCAACAGCGGGTTCAATCTCTACATCATTGTCTTTGCTAGGTTGAGCATCAACATGAACATTAACATTATCACTAGGTTCATGTTCATCACCTGATTGAGTTTCAGCATCAGAGATAGAAATATCATTGGGATTTTCAGGTGTGTCTATAGTAGGTTCACTAGAAGCATACAAAGTTCTATCGTCTTTCTTTTTCTTCTTTTTAGAAGAACTAGGTGCCTCTAAATTATTTCTCTGAGAATCTTGTTCGATTCTCTTAGGGTGGCCTTCAGGATACGAAGGTTCCTGAGTCATTCTACCAGTTCTTGTAGCCACTCTAACAGCAAAGTCATTTTTATTATTCAATTCATCAAGCAAATCAATTTGAGCTTTGAGTACTTGCTCATCTTGAGTAGCAACCATAGAAGCATATTCGCTAACGAGTTTGAGTTCATCTTTAACTCTAGCTAGATTATCGCTTACGCGTCCTATCTCGAAAGCATTATTCTTTAACTCTCTACCAACATAAGCATTAAAACTTTCTTGTCTAGCCATAAAGTCATCAAATTCATCTAAGCATGGGCTATGAAATTTAGTAGAGGGGATTTCAACTTTATCATATCTATAGAGAGAATTTACCTTTACTACCTGTGTCGGGTTATGAAGACAATATGGTTCTTCAGGTGGTATATTAAGACCATGTATTTCTTCAATAGGAGGTAAATTCTTAACATCTTCAGCTTTAATGCCTTTTTCTTTCATTGATTTCTTTGCCTCTTGCATATCTTCAGGACTGAGAAAATAAACCACCTCTCTTCTTCGGAGTGGGTTTAGGAATAGGCTCAGGAGTTGGCTCAATTGGTTCAGGAATTGCTTCAGGAATTGGCTCAGGAAGAGTCCAATTATTTTCATTAGTCAACATATTATTCAATAATATTTTAACTTCGTCGACTGTTCTTTCCCTAAAAACACAACTAGCACAACTATCCAAGTAGTCCTTGGAAGCATCTGTTAGTCCATTAAAAAATATCAAGTATTTCATTTTTCTTAAGAGGATGATCAGGCAAAGAATTAAGTAACCGGAGAAGCCTCCCCCAAGCTTGTGGGAGACTCTCTTCTTTGACTTGCACAAAATTATATATTTCCCGCAAGGCAGCTTGTTTCTTATGAGCAGGGAAATATTTAGTAGAGAAGTAATAAATCATATCCTGGGGACTACGCACACAACTAGGAGCAAGAGAATTATACCAAGTCTTAGCATCACCCTTTAATGAGAACGGAAATATCTTAAGGATATAAAAATAGCGAGACTTCTCATCATTAGTAAACAGGGTAGCTATATCATTCAACTTGGTAAGATGTGCCACAACAGTTTCAGATTCAAGGCCATAAAAAGGATCAGATTCAACTAAAGTAGTAATTTCAGGATCAACAGAGAATTCATAATCCTTATCAGTAACACAGATAGGTGAAGTAGCAAAAGCAGGATCGGGTTGTTAGGGAACATAGTAATTTCAAAAAAATTCCTACGCACGCGCAAGGATCATGGTGATGCATAGCAATGAGAGGGGAGAGTGTTGTCCACGTACTCTCATAGACCGAAAGCGGAAGCGTTAAAACAACGTGGTTGATGTAGTCGTACGTCTTCACGATCCGACCGATCCAAGTATGGAACGTACGGCACCTCCGAGTTCAACACATGTTCAGCTCGATGACGATCCCCGGACTCCAATCCAGCAGGGTGTCGGGGATGAGTTCCGTCAGCACGATGGCGTGGTGACAGTGATGATGTTCTACCGACGCAGGGCTTCGCCCAAGCACCGCTACGATATGACCGAGGTGGAATATGGTGGAGGGGGGCACCGCACACGGCTAAGGAACGATCACGAAGATCAACTTGTGTGTCATGGGGTGCCCCCTGCCCCCGTATATAAAGGAGGGAGGGGGGAGGTGCGGCCGGCCCCTAGGGGGTGCGCCTGGAGGAGTCCTACTCCCACTGGGAGTAGGACTCCCCTCTCTTGCCTTGTTGGAGAAGGAAGGGGGAAGGGGGAAAGAGGAAAGGGGGGCGCCGCCCCCACCTTCCTTGCCCTATTCGGACTTGGGGGGCGGGGGCACATGGCCTGCCCCTGTCCGGCCCTCCTCTTCTCCCTTAGGGCCCATGTAGGACCAATAACCCCCGAGGGGGTTCCGGTAACCCCCTGGTACTCCGGTAAAGTCCAGATTTCACCCGGAACGATTCCGATGTCCAAATATAGGCTTCCAATATATCAATCTTTATGTCTCGACCATTTCGAGACTCCTCATCATGTCCGTAATCACATCCGGGACTCCGAACAACCTTCGGTAAATCAAAACTTATAAACTCATAATAAAACTGTCATCATAACGTTAAGCGTGCGGACCCTACGGGTTCGAGAACTTTGTAGACATGACCTAGAACTGTTTCCGGTCAATAACCAATAGCGGAACCTGGATGCTCATATTGGCTATTACATATTCTACGAAGATCTTTATCGGTCAAACCGCATAACAACATACGTTGTTCCCTTTGTCATCGGTATGTTACTTGCCCGAGATTCGATCGTCGGTATCCAATACCTAGTTCAATATCATTACCGGCAAGTCTCTTTTGTCACGCCCAATATGCGACCCTATCCAAAAGGAACTCGAAGGTCCCACCAAGGATAGACCCGCATATTGGAACGCTTTTGCAAGGTGGATATCATTACATCAACATTAGATAATAGATGGGGATACATACAAGCGGCGTACAACGCCCCACGAATACAACATCACAATACATCAGAGCAACATCCGACTACGGATGAATCATAAACAGAAACTCAAACAATATCCACGCTGCTAGCCCAGGCTGCCGACCTGGAACCTATCCCCTGATCGAAGAAGCAGAAGGAGAACTCAATGCAAGCAAGCATCGCTCTTGCGTCATGATCATCGCATAACCTGTACCTGCAACTGTTGTTGTAGTAATCCGTGAGCCACGAGGACTCAGCAATCCCATTACCATGGGTATCAAGACTAGCAAAGCTTAAAGGGAAAGGAAGGGGTAAAGTGGTGAGGCTGCAGCAGCGACTAAGCATGATATGGTGGCTAACATACGCAAATGAGAACGAGAGGAGAAACAAAGGAACGGTCGTCAACTAGTAATGATCAAGAGGTGATCCTGAACACCTACTTACGTCAAACATAACACAGAAACCGTGTTCACTTCCCAGACTCCGCCAAGAAGAGACCATCACGGCTACACACGCGGTTGATGTGTTTTAAAACAGATCTGGTGTCAAGTTATCTACAACCGGACATTAACAAATTCCCATCTGCCAATAACCGCAGGCACGGCTTTCGAAAGATTATACCCTGCAGGGGTGTCCCAACTTAGCCCATGATAAGCTCTCGCGATCAACGAAGGAATAGACCTTCTCCCAGGAAGACCCGATCAGACTCGGAATCCCGGTTTACAAGACATTTCGACAATGGTAAAACAAGACCTGCAAAGCCTCCCGCTGTGCCGACAAATCCCGATAGGAGCTGCACATATCTCGTTCTCAGGGCACACCGGATGAGCAAGACGTCGGGTTGGCATAAACCCTGGTTGCCCAGGGGGCGCCGGACATCGCTCAGGTTGGACCAACACTCACAACGAGCACTGGCCCGGGGGGGATAAAATAAAGATGACCCTCGAGAGTGCGACTCCCAAGGGAAAAAGGGCTAGGTGAGGCAAATGGTAAAAGTCAATGTTGGGCCTTGCTGGAGGAGTTTTATTCAAAGCGAACTGTCAAGGGGGTCCCATAAATCACCCGACCGCGTAAGGAACGCAAAATCCGGGAACATAACGCCGGTATGACGGAAACTAGGGCGGCAAGAGTGGAACAAAAACACTAGGCAAAAGGCCGAGTCTTCCACCCTTTACCAAATATATAGATGCATTAATAATATAAGAGATATTGTGATATCCCAACCAAAATCCTATCCACCATGGAGAAATCTTCAACTTCACCTGCAACTAGCAACGCTATAAGAAGGGCTGAGCAAAAGCGGTAACATAGCCAAATAGTGGTTTGCATAGGAAAGGTGTCAAAGGTTAGAGGTTCATGGCAATATGGGATGGCTTGAAGAGCAAATGATAGGTAACGCAGCATAGCGATAGAACGAAGCAACTAGCATAGCAATGATAGTAGTGAGATTCAGGGTAGCGGTCATCTTGCCTGAAATCCCGCTAGGAAGAAGAACGGGTCCATGATGAAGACGAACGGATGAAGCCGAACCAACCGTAGACGAACGAATCCTCACGATCGCAACGAAACAGGAACTATCAAAAAGAAGAACACAACATGGTAAACACACCACACAAGAACATGACATGATGCACAAACAAGCATGATGCATGACAATTCTAGATGAGGCTACTCATGGCAAGAGATGATGCAAACAAGAGCAACACGTCAAGACAAGTTTAAATGAGGCCGGGAACAACATATAACAATTCCGGTAAGTCGTCATATGCAAATTTCGAAATTGGTACAGATCTGAATAAACCTTATGTTCAAGTTGTTAAACAGCAAGTTAAGATGCACCAAGATGATCTACACGAGATTCTAGTCAAGTTACATATAAAGTTCGTTAAATTCGGAGCTACGGCCTAGAAGATATGAGCAAAACAAGTTAAACATGGCATTGATGCAAAATGCTCTCAAACATCAAGCAAACACCTCAAAACAAGGATGCAACATGATAATATGAAACTACATGCAAAAATCAAGCAAGTTTCACATAGAGCACACTCAAAACGGGGCAACGGTGCAACACATGCACTCTATACAAGTCGTAACAACAAACTGTCCATAACAACAACTAGGCATATTGCAAGCATCAAAACAACAAGCTACAGGACCTCAACATAATAACAAAAGGCATGGGCATGATGTACAGGTAAAGCATAACAAAACATGAACACTGAGCTATCTCCATAAATCACTACATCATGCTCAAAAACACATGGTAAGATTGCAAATAATAACAGTTTCAGACATATCAGGAAATAACATCAGGTTGCAATGTTCAGAGCTATCAAACAATATGTTACAGGAACTTATCATGGCAAGCAAAGGCATGGCATGAACCTACTAATTGCATAGAACAAAAGTCCCTTACTAACCAAGAGCCAAAAAGGATCAGAAGATATGATGGCACCCATGTAAACATGGCAAGTTATATAACAGATTCATACATGGCAGAAACATAATTATGAAGGCATGTAGATGAGCTTGTGCAACTCACTACAGAGCAATACATGGCATGGCAAGGCCACCAACAGTAAGAAGACATATTTATGAAGCTAAGCATGGCAATAGCAAGTTCATAAGGTGCATGGAACACTAACAAAACACATGGGAACAAGTGAACTTAATATTAACAGGCTGACAACAACATTATGAAGCAACTTTGGAGCATGAAAACAATAAGCTACAGCAAGCTATAAATACAGTCAGGGGCATGAATGGATAGATCATAACATGTAGATCAAAACATGTTTAGTGATCATCTCCAGATTATGCATAGAATGATTACTAGCAACATGTTTATATAGCATCACGAAATAACAGATTCATCCTAGCAAACAGCAACATCATGAACACTACTTAACAAGCTCGATTCACTCACCACAAGTTATTGCATGACAATATAAGCATAGCATCATCAATAAGACATATTTATGAAACAAACCAAGTCAAGAGCAAGTCTATAGCATGCAAGGATCAACTATAGCAACCTTCGCTAAATTGAATAACAAGTAAACAATCTGCCAGGAAACATTTTGAAGCAAAAGTAGAGCACTCAAATGACATCCTAGACTACTCCATAATTGCAACAAAGGGCATGAATGGATAGGCAATAACCACATGTTCAAAACATCCTTACTGAAGTATCTCTAAATATGCATGGATCTCTCTGTAGCATCAAGTTTACATGGCATAAAAATAACAGCAGAACAGGGACTGAAATCAGCAAGAGCAAGTACCCTACTTAACAAGCTTGATGCACTCAGCACACAAATCACAAAAATACATGGATAGCACCTCTGGAAATATGGCATGGCATAGATCAAAACACATGAAGACATCAACCTCATAGGATGCACACATCAATCATGGCAAAAATGACAAATGAGCAAGTTATATCAGTTTCAGCAGATTAACATCACATAGCACTCTTCCAACAGCATTTCGGGCATCAAGATGAGCTCAAATGAAAATGATGCAATGGACTGAAATGATGAACTCGTCGAGTCGAACAATTTGACATATTACACGCGCAAAACGGAGCTACGGTTGCAGAGATACAGCAGGTCAAACATGGCATGATAATGTGCAAAATCTGGGACTTAGCAGTTTCGGGGAAGGGGAAAGTCAACCTTAGGGTTCGCACGGAAAACGAGGCGGCAGCGGATCTGGCCGGAGCTTCGCCGGAGCAGGGCGCCGGACTTGCTGGAGAGGGGCGAGGGATGGCGGATCCGGCCGGCCCGGCCACGGATCCGGCCGGAGGAGGCGCCGGCGAGGCGGGGAAGATGGCGGCGGCGGCGGAGCTCCTCGGGCGACGGCGGGCGGAGCAGGG